>NC_136490.1:16866663-16944163 GCF_053919585.1 Euprymna scolopes
TCATACATGTACACACAAGCACATATATATATATATGTATGTACACATGTATAAAGACGTGCATTTATAATATACCGACCAATACACACACACACATTATATATATATAAATAAATAATACACACGGATTCATGTATAGAGAGAAATACGTATCCATATATCTATATATGGAGAGAAATACAATATACATTCATACATATATATTTATAGATATATTTATGTGTGTGTTTGTGTTAAGTAGATTATCTGAAGCTCCAGGGAGAAAGATTTGAAAAATGTCTCGATTGAAGTGCTCTTTAAATACATAATGTCCATTTCAGTGACATTCCTTCTAATCTATTCCAGTTCATTCAAGAACTTTTCTCTTTTTTTCCTGTTCTTCACTTGGACCAAAATTTCCTCTCAGAAGCGCCTGTCCAAACGAGGTGGTTCCCCGGAGGCTGATCTCACTTGCTATTTACCATTCCAACTATTGGAAGCAGCCAGCGACCAAAATTACATATTTTATCATTACATGACCGGAATTTGGAAATCCAAGAAAAGTCTTGTCAATGCAAATGGAACGCTTTAACAAGACTCTGTAAGATTAGTATTGAAATGGATTGCAATGAAGATTTGTCTTTTTTTAGAAAAGCATTTATATTTATTACGTTCGTGTAAAAGAACACTTTCGTTTTTTACATACAAAAAAAAAAACAAGAAAATAAATAAGCAAGATTCACAGAGTTTTAGTATTATATATTATATATTAGAACAAAATTTTGATAGCAGATGTATATATATATATATCTCAAATTTTAGTCATTCAATAAATTTAAAAAATTATGAAATGAAAAGATTTTTATTATTCTATCTAAGACAAAGATTTATTCTGAAATATATATATATATATATATATATATATATATACAGTATTTAATATTTCTTAATTCCTTTAATTCTTTTCATTTCCGTGGCAATTGTTTAATGGCCCAAAGGTAGGGGTTCGGCAAATGGAGCAAAATGTGGCTTCGTGGCTGAGTTTGAATGTCATGATCGGCAGGAATTGTTACACTACACTGATGATTGCGTCAACATGAAACAATAGTGTTTGTAGACAAAAATGAATAATTATTATTTAATTATAATTATCAAGCCCCTTTAAGAATTCTTAAGGATGGACACTGTCTGAGGAATTATAACTAAGGCAATCAACTAGCATCTATTAAATGTTCACGACTTCTGCTCGTGCGAAGAGTCTAGATTACCTAATGTACTCGCCTGAATTCAGCATTTCATAGTTCTTAATTCCCTTCATTCTCGTGGCAATTGTTTGGTAGCCCTGAGGTAGAGGCTCGGTAAAGGGAGCAAAAGGTGGCCTTGTGGCTGGGTTCGAATCTCATGATCGGCAAGAATTATTATCCTACACTGATGATTGTGTACGCATGAAACATTACTGTCTTTAGGTAAAAATGAATAATTATAATTATATATATATATATATATATATATATATATATAGAAACTGAAATTTTGAAATACTTTTAGAGTACAGCTTGTATAATACTGAAAAATTAAAGTCCATATAAATATTAGTATCAATATTTATAAGACAATCTCAATCGGATAAAGAAGCCCAATATACGAGATAGATGAACCATCTATTGAAATTCCGTGGAGTAAGGAAAAAACTAAATTTTTGTATTCGCTGTCAAATTATAGATTTGTCATAATTTTTTTAAATTTACTGAACTTAATTCCAAATGTTCATATACACACACTTTATATGTACTGATGACACGATCTTTTATTTAAGCCAACATTGTTAAAAAATAAGATAATTCTGTTGCATGATTATACCGTTTAACAACAACATCTTCAGAAAAATTGAAAAAAAAACAAAAATAAAAAAGATATAATTAGGTAGACGAATTGTTTTATTTTTAACTACGCTTGCTTATATATATATATATATATATATATATATATATATATATATATATATATATAGTTTTGAAAATAATAAGAGGAAGTTTCTCAAGAGCTCTTTCGGCTATCATCTCATTAGGAGAAAATCGATAGCGTACAAAATAATATTATGTCGAAAATAAAGAGTTCTAATGAGGAACTTATTGAATGTGCCAAAAGTACAGGGATGCTAAAATAAATTTATTAACGTTTAAAAAAACGATTAAAATATTGGCACAACGAGGAAAAAAAAAAAAAAAAAAAAAAAAAAACGGGAGAAATGATTCAAAGTTCCCCAAAGAGAAACAATGCGTTGGATGTTTCCTTTTGCCGGCACAAAGAAGGTTGACGCACCGCAATAGAGACAGACTCCAAAATCTTTAAATGGTTTCTGGAGTCCGCTCTATGTAGCATTGTAGCACCTACAAACCATTCTATTTTATATCTATTGGCACAGCACGGGTTATCAACACAATGCTGGCCAATAGCAGAGTCCAAGGCTGCAGAAGGAGGGAGACCACCAGACCCCATCCTCCCTTGTCTGATCTTCGATGGAACATGCTGGTTTAAACGAGAAGTGGTTGTCTTTTGTACCAAAATCACGTATGGTCGGCCTAATTAATACTTTGGTACATAGAGCCCTCATGATTTGTTCGCCTAACAGATTAGACGCCGAACTCGATAAGAGTCAGGGAAATATTCATCAATAATGGTTATCCTGTTGACCTTATTGATGACTTTATTTTCAAAAAGGTTGCGGATTTTAAATCCCCTAAAAAGTTTGGACCCTTGAAATGCCCGGTTTATTTAAAATTACCGTGGATTGGGGAAAAGAGTAATACACTTTCCAAACAGATTCGCAGAAGTATTTATGACTGCTTTTATTCTGTGTCCTTGCGTTTGGCATGTACTATGAGACCTGCTTTTCCATCTTTTCGCAAGGATAGTTTGGCTTACATCCAAAATAGCAATATTGTATATCAATTTAAATGCCAGTGCGATGCCGGTTATGTTGGGCGGACATCCTTGCATCTTTTGACTCGTATAAACCAGCATGTTCCATTGAAGATTAGACAAGGGAGGATGGGGTCTTGTGGTCTCCCTCCTTCTGCAGCCTTGGACTCTGCTATTGGCTAGCATTTGGTTGACAACCCGTGCTGTGCCGATAGATATAAAATAGAATGGTTCGAGGTGCTACATAGAGCAGACTCCAGAAACCATTTAAAAATTTTGGAGTCTGTCTCTATTGCGGTGCGTCAACCTTCTTTATGCCGGCAAAAAGACATGGATCTAACTCGATTTGAACCCAAACTCCTCCGACAATTTTAGCATTGTTTCTCTTTGGGGAACTTTGAATCTTTTCTCCCGTTTTTTTTTTGTTGTTGTTTGTTTCCCCCCCCCCCTCGTTGTGCCAATATTTGAATCGTTTTTTAAACGTTAATAAATTTATTTCAGTGTCCCCGTACTTTTGGCACATTCAATAAGTTCCCCATTAGAACTCTTTATTTTCGACATATTATTTTGTACGCTATCGATTTTTTCCTGATGAGATGATAGCCGAAAGAGCTCTTGAGAAACTTCTGCTTATTATTTTCAAAACTGTATATAAATTATGTACCTCCAAACATATATATATATATATATATATATATATATACACACACACACACACTAGCATGGGTGCCCGGCGTTGCCCGCGTGTTTGGAGATATATGCTGAGCCAAAAAAAAAAAAACGGTCAATTTTTTTAACTTTGATCCCTATTATGACCCCTTAACCTTTATTGTTTTGGGTTCAAATCGAGTTAGATCCATGTCCAAGGAACCTATATCTAAAATTTCAAGTGTTTTGACCCAAAATTGTCGGAGGAGTTTGGTAGAGTTCTCAAAGGTCAAATCCTTGAACTTTGACCCCTTAATCGCAAAATTTCTGGCCGAAAACCGATCACATCGATTTTCCCAAATCTCAGTACCCTGCATATCAAATTTCTCGTCTGTAAACTAAAACTTGACGGTTATTGCGTAGGGAAATGTACACAGACAGACAGACACCCAGGCACGTTCACTTTTATAGATATATAAATAGACTAGCATTTCAGCCTGGCGTTACCCGGGTGTTTGGAGGTGTATGCCGCACAAAAAAAAAACAAACAAAAAAACAAAAACAAACGATCTATTTTTTTTAACTTTGACCTCTATTATGACCCCTTAAAATTTATTTTTTGGGCTCAAATAAAGTTATTAAGTTAGATCCCTGTCCAAAGAACCTATATCTTAAATTTCAAGTGTTTAGACCCAAAATTGTCGGAGGAGTTTGGTAGAGTTTTCAAAGGTCAAATTGTTGAACTTTGACCCCTTAAGATCCAAATTTCCGACCGAAAACCGATCTCATAGATTTTCCCAAATCTCAGTACCCTGTATATTAAATTTTGAGTCTGTAGACTAAAAATTGACAGAGTTATTGTGTAGGGAAATGACCACAGACACGTTCACTTTTATAGATATACTAGCATGGGCGCCCGGCGTTGCTCGGGTGTTTGGATATGTATGTTGAGCAAAAAAAAAAAAAAAAAAAAAAGTGGTAGTAGGAAGGCAGGCTCGAACCCGTACCACAAAGGAGGAAAAGAACGGGTTAAAACCTAACGTTTATGCTGTTACGATCACTGTCAAACCGGAATCGACATTTTTTAAAATTAAGGCTAGACAATCTAAAGGAGAGGATAACTTTAAAAAATATCGGCGAAAAAGTGCCCCCCCCCATGTAGAAAAGTGCCTAGTTGAAGGGGAAGATATTAATGTTTTTAGCAAATTTTTCGATATTTGTCGTATGAAAGATCGAACTTTAAAAACGATACTGATCTTGGTAAAATCCACTGTCTCTATTGAAAGTTTAAGGCAGACATGCAAACAGACATACATACATACATACATACATTTATATATTGGTAACTAAACATTTTCGACCCAAACTAATGAAAAAGCTTGCCCTATCTCTGAATACCCTTTATGTAAAATTTTAAATATTTAGACCAGAAATTGCCTGAGTAATTTGGAAGAGACCGCAGAGGTCAATTTCTTTTTTAACTTTGACCGCTATTATGACCCCTTAAAATTTATTGTTTTGGGCTCAAATAAAGTTATTAAGTTAGATCCATATCCAAGGAACCTATTTCTAAAATCTCAAGTGCATAGACCCAAAATTGTCGGAGGAGTTTGGTAGAGTCCTCAAAGGTCTAATCGTTGAACTTTGACCACTTAATCGCCAAATTTCAGGCCAAAAACAGATCACATCGATTTTCCTAAATCTCTGTAACCAGTATATCAAATTTCGAGTCTGTAGACTAAAACTTTATAGAGTTATTGCATAGGGAAATGTACACAGATACACAGACCCGTTCACTTTTGTAGATAGATAGATATATCTTATTATTTCATTAATAAAAATTATCAGAAAAATTGAAAAAATAAAAAAAGTAAAATATATATCAAATGCACGAATTGTATTGTTTTAACAATCTTTACTTATCTTACATATCTCTATGTGAGAATCTCTGTGTGTGTAAGGATATTTCTCAACCTATATACTCAACGAATGTTTGATCTACAGACTTGAAATTTGGTATATAGAGTATTCAGACTCGTGGAAAACGTTTTAATCGGTTCATCCAGAAAAACGAGCTGCTAAGGGGTCAAAATTGTAAAATTGGTACCTATGTGGGAGGAGGGGGGTCATCGGATTTTTCCGTTTGTCAACTATTTCATAAATGTACATGTGTGAATCGTTCACATGACAGATTACTTATGTTAAGAATAAGTAGGTTTGAAAACACTTTTCAAAGAACGTGTTAAGCTGGCCTAATGGCTATCGTATTGGTTTTGTTTTCGATCTCAGCTTCAATATTTTTTTGCTTACAAGAAGTGAACGGTTTAGAAAATAACAAAAACCTCACAGGCACGTGCCTCAGTTTCTTTCCGTCTTATTTTTACTTCCCTTTTTTTTATTTAAACGTTACGTTTAACACCTACGGTATTTCTGTTTATAATAAATAAGAATTCTGCATTAATAAAAATATAATATTTATGTGTATTTTACGACCAGGCAACACCAGGCACCCTGCTAGTATATATATATATATATATATGTGTGTGTGTGTGTGTGTGTAATATCTCATTGTTTTATATCTCTATATACCTATTGATTACCTACCGAAATAATATGCAAATATAAATGTTGGCTTTGTGTCAAATGAAGATAACCAGTTGGTTTATCTCCATAAATATCCACTTTCCATATAGATATTACAAGTAAAAGTCATAAATAAATTCCTCTTAGTATGTATATTTGCAATATATTAAAGCTTTCTCGTCCAGATGCAATTTTGAAAAAAGATATCAAATTGGTACAAGCCAAACACATTTTATATATAGAAAAAACATTTATGAAGACATGAGAAAAAAATATCTTCTTCTCCCCCCCCCCCCACACTTTTTTCTTTCTGGGTCGGAAGATTATTTTGATAATAGATAAAAACAAAACTATAAAAAAAAAAAAAAGAAAAAGAAATGCAGAAAACCGTTTTTTGTACATGTTTGCAAGATTTTTTACTCCGGCAGAAATTGCTTATAAGACTGCTGTTTAAATATCTTCACATTCTCATGACAACAATTTAAATAATGGAATCAATATGAGCGGCCATCTTGGAATTCGAATGCACCATGGTAGGTCGATGTTGTACATTTTAGTTGTGTCCAAGAATGTTTATAAGTGAATCTGTTTGTCTGTCAAGTTTGATATTGAATTTTTGTCTGGATGTCATTCTTGAAACAGCAGTTTCTTTGTATATATATATATATTATTCCTTAATTGGAATTCATTTTTTTGAGATGAGCATTATATGTTAATTTTATTTTTATTTCGGACTATTAGTCTCATCTTTATTAGTTGTTGAAGATAGCAGTTTCAATCCCACCCAAAGCGTGCCAGAGGTAATTGGTAAAATGTGGTGAGACGACAACAACTACGGATGGCAGTGATGGCTGAGAATGCAGTTCGGAGATTCGAAGTTCCTATCCGTCGCGGTTAGCACCTGACGAAGGCCAGAGGAAGTTGGCCGAAACGTTGTGAACCAATAAAAAGATCAAAAAAAAAAAAAAAAAAAAAAACAACTAATAAAGATGAGACTAATAGTCCGAAATAAAAATAAAATTAAGCAGTTTCTTTGGTCTGTGAGACTTCATGAAATACACGAAGGGCCAACAGCAGCCAAGTATTTTCTGGACTATATATGTAACGTTGTTGTTACGAACAAACGAAGGCAAGAAATAAACAAAAATCAGGCATTTTATTTATTTACTTTTTTAACAGAAGTATTCTATTCCCGTTATTTTCGACAACACTTAAAAAAAAAGGTCTCTCGCAATTACATGTCCATTTTAGCCCAGCACACGTTTCTCCTTTTCCCGACCGCCCACTGGGCACAACTAGCCAATTCTCGTCTGCAACTTTTACACATTCATTTTCTTTGACATCGTCTTTCTTTCGCTCATCTCAGGCTGTCATCAGCCAACCATTTCACGCCTGCGCTTTACACATCTATTTTCTTCGATGCCGGCTTTGTTTCTCTCTCGAGCATGTGTTGCATTTTTTCTCCTTTTTCTTTTCTTCTTCTTCTCCTGCACATATCCTAATTTGCATATGCGCGTTTTTTTTCTGCTAGTGCTGCTGCTGCTAATCTCTTCGCAGCTACCCATCCTTTGTTGCTGCTGATACTATCCACGTGCTCATATGCACTATTTTGCACATAGATAAGGAAAACTCTAAAAAGAGGATCGCTTTACTATAACCAGGACTACAACTTGGATGTCTGCAAGTCCAACATAAACAAATTCCTAATAAACCGCCCTCTTAAGTAAGAGACTATATCAAATCTCCATTACTAACGATTAACGCGATATTATCCCATTGATTACTGTACACGCAATAACCTTTCTCCCCGAGTGGATACCAGGCCTTGATAAGTGGTGTCTACCATGTTAAAAAAAAAAAAAAAGGAAAGGATTATAATGACTACCCAAGATTAAGGTTTGATGACGAATGCTTTTAAGAAGATGGGTGACAACTAATGCAGGTTTTGCCTCACTGAGATATAGAGTGTGAGTCAGGTACCATCCAGTTATAAGAGTTTTCATGAGGAACAGCTACCATACAATGCGGCACAATGAAGTGTGTAAATATCTCCACTGGATTATCTGTAAAAAGTGGAATATCGAATGCAAGAGCAAGTTCTAAGAACATGTTTACCAGAAAGAACAGTTGGAAATAAGTCACCATCCACTATGACTATGACAGCTACGTACCAAGAAAATAGAGCTATTAAACCTGACATAGTGATATGGGATAAGAAAGAGAAAGAAGCAACCTTAGTAGAAGGTAGTATCCACAATGACGCTGGGTTAAACAGAACTGAAAGGGAAAAGATGACGAAATACTAAATTCTTATGTGCGAAACTTCAGAGTTCGATTAACTCAGTGCATTGAGAAGAATGGACGCCATCTTACTGATATCATCTTTAAAACTGGTAAAAAATACTATTTAAATGTTGTACTAGTTGTAGTTCAAAGAATCACATGTATGCCTGCATTATTTGTGTTTTTATTGATATTCCAAATAAGCAAGTTGCTCTCTCCGACCCTGTATAACATGAAAAAGAAACTGGAATCTTAGGAAGATCTCAATCATTCCAGTAATTATAGTAGCAACCGGACTCATGAAAAAGAATTTTAAAAACTACCTGGAAAATATACCCGACGAACTAAGCGCAAGAGAGATTCAAACAATTGCATTTACAAGGACGGTTAGAATCTTAAAAAGATTGAAATGTATTGGTTGAAATGTATGTGATAGTGGGTAAATGTGTGGATACCCTATCTCCGTTTACACACTTACACACTACTGTGGACATCATTCATCCATCTATAGAGATGCTTACATATGTGTTTCTATGAAGAGTCAGATATCACGTGAACTGCAATCAAATTTAAGAAGAAACTTTCATCATAAATATTTAATCTTAGAATAGTTTCTTACCTTCTTCCAAGATTATGAGTGCATTTCTTATAATTAAATATACATAAAACCTTTGTATTATCAATATCTGCTTTTCATATTTACTTATTTCTAGTGCATTTAATTAAGAAATTGCAAGAAAAAGTGTTCTTGTGCATGTTATACTCCAATTTTGCCTTCAATTTTCATTCAATATTTCCTGTCTAATATGCACGTAAATACGCAAGTAAAAGCGCGATAATGAACAAGTCGTTTCCGAATGATTAATTATAAGAATTTTAATTCCTGACACGAAAGTCTACAGATAACCAATTCACCTTAATCACCATAAATAGGTGTGAGTAGTTTGAATATTAGCATCGAAATATAATCAGCAAATCAAATTGGAATTACCATCAAAAATGTCAGACCAAATGAAAATTCACATCCTATTTGCATTGGCAACTGAAAGGAAATGGTTTAGCATGACTATTTGAAATCAAGCACATTCTTTTTTTTTTTTGGTGTAAGTCTATAAATGGTCCACAAGTAATCTTTTTACTATAAAAATCTGAAAATAATCTTTATAATGTACGTACTTGTCACTGCATGAAAAGGTCATATTCCAAAAATCACGTAAATCGATCAAGTAGTTTTTTTATTTTTATTTAAGAAAATCAAATATTATGAGGCATTTTATCGAAGAAAAACTTCCACCATCTTGTTTTTGAATGATACACTACTAGCGACACCTATTGGCAATGTTGGGAATATAAGACCAAAAAGGGGCAGGCAATCGACTTTCCACACTATAAAAAAAAAAAAACTTAAAAAATTAAGACATTTATAAGTTTTTGAGGATGTTGAAAACGAAAATAACGTTTAAAATTCCAGCAAACGAATAGTTTCCAAGATATGAAGAATTTTACGTAAATTGAGCACACACACGTTGACGCTCCTCCAACAAAAATTCGGCAAATGTGTATTTCAGCGGCGTAAATTCAAGTTTCACACTAGTGGTGGCCATGAAGTGGGTGATCATTATACGTTAAATTAATATAGAAAAGTGATATCCCACTTTCTTTAAACTAACAATTCTTCATATCTTGGAAACTGACACTAAGGATTGAACCTTTAATCTCCAGGAATATAACATTTACAACTGAATTTCACCAAGTACTCTATCTGCTGTGCTACGAGTTCTTTTCCTGATTTTGACAAGATACACATGTAGAAAGTCAGAGATTATATCAACCAAAACGTTGTGTAAATAACACTCAAGATGAGAACAATAGTTGAAAGAATCCAAATAATCTATCCTTATCTCAAAAATTCTAAATCATTTTTTTTTTGTATTTTCTGTCTTTCTTTGTTTCTTTCAACCATTCCAATCATTACGTTTTTGAGTAAAACAAACTATTTGTACATTTGCATTTGATCTTCAAATAAATTGTCAGAAAATAAATTGATATATTATTGGGGGATGAAAAAAAAAAAATTCCGACCTCTGGTTACGGTATTTGCTTATCCTTACGTTGTTATCTATGTTATTTCATTATACACATGTGTATTATATACTGTACCGTATTTTGTTACTCATTTTTAATATGTACTGTATAAAAATTTGCTTAGGCCCCGCCATATGACAATTTCACCTTACAATCCCAACCCCAGAGATTAATGCCGTATCCCAGGGGTTCTACTTTATTTCATTAAATAAAATAGACGTTTTTTTTTTGTCTATTAATTCTGTTTTTGATCTTTTCCGACTTCTGAATAACGGTCTTCACTTCTAGCAGAAAGTGGCTGCTGTAAGCGCCATATTTGTCATAAGTCTGAATATTATTTACTGAAATATGCTTTAGAGAAAAAATGCTATATATATATATGAATAATGGTTATACTATTTCCTAGCTGTAAATCCACTGAAACCTGTCTCCATTAAAGAGTGTTCGATGAATGAACAGAGCATGTTTATTCATACATACATTATTGGCTACATGTGTGCATATATGTTTCTGCTGAGATCTCTAAAGGCAGATCCAGCATTACCAGTATGGCAAAACGAGAGTACTTTGACGACGTGAGATCTCCCACTAGAGATCTCAGCAGAAACATGTATGCACATATGTAGCCAATAATGTCTGTGCATATAAACATATTATAGTGCGTTAGAGTATGTTGAAAAGAAATTAATAAAATGCTTGATAGTAAGTGTTTGAAATGCAGATTATTTATTTTAAAAGTTTACATGGCATATTCTACAGGCTTATTACGTTTTCATGTATATGCATAGACACTTGCTGTTTAGAAAAAAATCCTTGAAATCTCAAATATTTGGTGACTTACTTTCTTCGTTTGTGTTGGATTGTGTAGTGGACTTTCGGTCAGCGTTCAAGTTGTGGATAACTTGACAAAGACTAAAGTTACTTCTCATGAAAGAGGAGAACTATTTTGTGCACAATGGGAGATTCCATTGTGCACACATGGGCCAGTCTATTCCTTGGATTGTGATTGGCTGAATCACCTGATTGGATATGCTTGTACATAAATACAAGCCCTCAGTCCAGCTCAATCTGATGTCTGTCTTGTGCATAAGCTGGACCCTTGGTAAGTGTTGCTGCTATTATTATTATTGTTGTTGTGTGTTATTGACTAACACAGTTCTTTTGATTATTCTACATCTCCCCTCTTCTCCCCCCCCCCACGAGTAGGCTGGGTTGTGTGAGAGGTGTATCTCTCTTTTAGGCCTAGTTTGTTGTGTGGTAGTAACCTAGAAAGAGCTCGGGGAATCCTTGATCAAAAGCGTGGGGATATATGTGTGGCTTGTTGTTGGGGTTTGGTTGCTGTGTATGTGCTATTACAGGGAGATAGTGGGAGATGCAAGAATGTAGTATCGCTTGAGGGAATTGTTGGTCCTAGTGCTGCACTTGGTATTGGGGTTGATGCAGGCTTAAGTTCACATTTTCTGAGGAAACGGCGGTTCCTAAGTGTGATCCTTCCGGATCCGTTAACCCTGATTCGGTATTGTTGATCTGGTAGGGAACTGATGATTTTGCCCGTGGTGTTCCATCTGCGATTTACTGGATTTTGGATGGCTACAGTGTCACCAGCTTGTAATGGTGGAAGGTTGTGGGTATATTTATTGTATCTTTCTACTATTTTTGCATTGCGGTGGTGGAACATTTCCTCGCGATGTTGTGCCGCTGACACCCATTCAGGATGAGGCTTGTAGAGGATTGGCTGTGATGGGATGGAGTCACCTGATTGGATATGCTTGTACATAAATACAAGCCCTCAGTCCAGCTCAATCTGATGTCTGTCTTGTGCATAAGCTGGACCCTTGGTAAGTGTTGCTGCTATTATTATTATTGCTGTTGTGTGTTATTGACTAACACAGTTCTTTTGATTATTCTACATCTCCCCTCTGCGCAGGCAAGGTATGTGTGATCTCCAATATAAAAAATATCCATGACGATTTGTTGGAATGGCCACTCTGGGGATCGTGTTAGAATGCAGGCAGTGTAGGACCTTTTTTCGTTGTGTTTTGGGGATGACGATCCTTCGATCCAACAATACTAGACCATTGTCAGTGCTAAGGCGGTGCCTTACCTCCCAATACTCACGGATTTCGGGCGCAGTAAGATTACGTGTTTTTGGGAAGCCTTGCTGTATTGTGTCTATTAATTTGTTATATTGTTGATCGCCACGACCTGCTGAACGAATTAGGTCTGGTGATAGCATGGCTATATTACTGTTGTCTGCAAATGTTGCTATTAAGGCTGTTGACTCTGTTATGTTGCTTATGTTGTTCGACTCCAGTATATCCATTACTTGAAGGTTTTCTTTCCTCAGTTTTTCCTTCACAAAAGTTGCAGCGTAGCTCTTGGCGGAATCGACAGCAATGCCTGCTTTGAGGAAATAGTCTTCCCAATCTTCTGTCTCGAATCCTGTTCGTAGCGCCATGTTAGATTGTGTAGTGGACTTTCGGTCAGCGTTCAAGTTGTGGATAACTTGACAAAGACTAAAGTTACTTCTCATGAAAGAGGAGAACTATTTTGTGCACAATGGGAGATTCCATTGTGCACACATGGGCCAGTCTATTCCTTGGATTGTGATTGGCTGAATCACCTGATTGGATATGCTTGTACACAAATACAAGCCCTCAGTCCAGCTCAATCTGATGTCTGTCTTGTGCATAAGCTGGACCCTTGGTAAGTGTTGCTGCTATTATTATTATTGTTGTTGTGTGTTATTGACTAACACAGTTCTTTTGATTATTCTACAGTTTGGTAAGTTACCAAATATTTGAGATCAATCTGAAGGGACTTTCTAAACAATTAAGGCCTATTCCTGCCAACGAAATCATGGTACCTCTCTGCAATATGTAACACATAGTTTATAAGTAAATAATTCATGTGTGTATAAGCATATAGGATTTTTGTCAAATTAAATATGAAAAGTCTTGGATGTTTTTAATGGAAAATTATTATTCTGAGAGCAAATTTTATTGAAAATATGTGTTTTGCTTTAACATTCGCTTTGCTTATTTTGGTGCTGCTTTTTTTGCAGGGTGCTGATCAACGTTAGATCATTTTATACAAAAATCGTACATATTTTTTGTATACGATTAATTTGTAGATTAATTCATATTTTTGAAAAATAAATTTAAAAGATCGTTGTCAAAAGCAGTCACCTATTTAGAACTGGCAAGCTTAACATCTTTTAATTTCGGCAATACAATGCAGACTGTTGTGTCAACATAACCATAGTCGTCTCTCCATTTTCAGGCACTAAGCAAAAGAAAATCTGAACTTTGGTCATGATACTGGTCTCAGTTCTATCATTATTTCTATAGAAGGTGTCAAACTGAACTCTAACATTTGATTCCTCGTTATAAGACATTCCCAGCAATAACTCGTTTTAAAAGCACAACAACAAAAGACTTTCTTTATAACTCCAAATTTTCTATGAACTAAGCTTCATTGAAAGGGTTTCATGCATGTGAAACATTATCGTGGAATTGCTTCCCTGCTGATTACAACTAGGCCATCTTTAAATCCAATGTCAACAAATTCTTGTCATAACACATTCCTTAAGTGATTAAATGCAGTTAATACCTTTGATCAATGTCAGTACTTCCATAGTGTTTCTCATCTTTCAACTGATAACCATACTAATTCTTAGCTCTTCATCTTGATAGTACTGGCACGGTTCCTTCAGCCTTGATTGACTATTGATACCCAGGGTGCGTGTGTATGTAATTGTAAGGCAAGGGTTGTGCAATCCTCAACCACTCCTCTCCTAAGTCGGTACTACTTGATTCCAGTGACAAAAAAAAAAAAATCCAAGAAGACTGGAAACAATGCTGAGAGGAGAGGACATGATATTACAAAATAGTCACCCACTTTAGTAGTGGCCAGTTTCAACGTTGCTTAACTTTAGTAATTAGAAGAGAACGAATGTGTCGATGTTATTATACTGTATGGCCTTGACTTGAGGGTGACACAATAGTAAAAAAGAATTTTTCATAACCAATCAAGTAAGAGAGCTAACTCTCTCTTTAAAAAATACACAATAATATTTTTAAGTTAATTAAAACAAGTTGTGTACTTCAGTGTTATTATTAATGTTTTTGTTTCTGAATTTTTTAAATGAGGAATGGTTGTTCATATGATTTGGATTCTTTTAACTACTCCTCTCATCTTGTGTGTTATTTTCACAATGTTTCGATAGATGTAACCTCCGACCTTCTTCAGGTGTACATTATCAAACTTGGGAATATGCATGGAATTTCGAACAGAACCATTCATTTAATCCATGAGGGTAGCATGGTCTCATTCTGCTAATTATGATTGGATTCAAGTTCTAAGTAATTCGAAACTGTATTTTATCCATTACGTCATGGGTCTTTGTGGTCAGAGTGATAATAGAAGCTGAATCTGTCTTTTAAACTATACACAACATTTTAAGTTGCTTAAAACAAGTGCCATATTTAACTGACAAATGCGTTCCTAATTTTTTGTTATTTAAAAATATACTTTGATATGACAGTATTTTTCTTGCAGAATCTCTTTTCTAAGAAGACAAACAAATTAAATCAGCAAGTGAACACTTTTTTGTGTGGTTTTAACTCTCAACGTTCTGTGAAACATATTAGGGACGGATCGCGAATCCATGTTCAAATTCGATTACATTTTCATGTGTGAGCATGATAATTAAATTAAACTTTTAAAAAAATATGAAAGACATGCAAAAAATTTGCTCACATCTGGAATTTTGAATTTCTTGGAAAGATTCTAATAATTTAACAAAATGATAAAAAAATAGTTGGAATTCTTTAAATTTGGTTGGATTTTATGAAAAGTATTTTGAAATCAAGCTGTCATTTCTTCAAATAAAAAAAGAAAATCTTACTAAATAATATGATAGCTACTTGACTATCATGCATTTTTTTATTAAAAAAATATGTGATTATAGATGTTAAACTTCCTTGTACATATCATTTCAGTTGAACGAAAATTGCTGGTCATAATCTATATTGATTCTAAAATTCTCTTGCCGTTGTTGAATTATTTCGTTTGTTAAATTGGCAGTTTGGAGATAAGCGACGCTAGAAAAGTAATATTGGTTTATTCCCCTTTTTAGATTGGCAGTTTAGAGAAGGTGAGGGTAAGTGGTGCTGTAAGGGTAATTTGCATGGAAAATATGAAAAAGGGTATCTGTAAAATGGAGGCGATTTTGAGGGAAGAAAACAAGGCAAAGAAGTGACATTCAACAAGAATAGCAAAGCTTGGTTGGCGTATCATGATTATGAAACTCCCCTTAATGTAATGGAGAAAAACTTTTGAGAGATGGAAAATAGTCAAGTAACAGACATATCAAAACAACGAAAGCCCATATTTGTAACTAGCAGGACTATTCCGCATTGCCTGGGTCACATAAAACAAATAAAAAAAATTAAGTTGAATTTGAGCACGATTTGATAACTGTATATCACTTCTTATCCCGGGAAACGCCGAGATGACCTTCTTGGATAAAATAGTTAAAAAAAAAAAAGAAAAGAAAAGAAAAAAAAAAAAGAAAAGAAAAGAAAAAAAAAAAAGAAAAGAAAAGAAAAAAAAAACATTGATGTTGGTTTTCCCAAGCAACGCCGCCTTTAAACATACTTGCTCTATCAAGGATACTGAGCACTTTTATTACTGTATATGACCTACCAGATAAGATATAGTACTATAACTCTTACAAACCTTAGGCAAAGCCAAATAGATTTTCTTGTATAAAAGGAAAAACAGTGACATTGTTCCCCCCCCCCCGGGAGAAATATACATTAGACATTAGGTTAGAAAGTGTCGTAAATGATAATACTAACATAATAAAACAAGTTTAATGAAAAATCCACCACAATCTATATTACACAGCGTTTTTTTCCTTTTAGTTCTTATCTTCTGTTATTTCTGCAATAAGCGAACATTGGTAGCCTTGTTAGTTTCCATCTTCATAAGGTTAGATATGTTTATATAGTTATACTAGCAGGTTGCCTTGCGTTGCCCGGTCGTAAAATGTGCATGAACATTATATTTTAATTCATACAGTGATTGAGACAAGTGCATGCGAGTATTGTTTTTTTTTTTTAAACCATTCACTTCTTCTAAGTAAAACAAAATACCCAAGCTGAGATCGAAACTCAAAACTAAAGACAGTGAGTAAAGTATGCCATTAGGCTAGTTTGAAACGATCTTTATAAAGTGTTTTCAAGCCTACTTATTCTTAACATAAATAATCTGTCATGTAAACGATTCACACATACACATTCATTAAACAGTTGACAAACAGATAAAAACCTGATGACCCTCACATACCAATATCTTCTGTTATTTCTGCAATAAGCGAACATTGGTAGCCTTGTTAGTTTCCATCTTCATAAGGTTAGATATGTTTATATAGTTATACTAGCAGGTTGCCTTGCGTTGCCCGGTCGTAAAATGTGCATGAACATTATATTTTAATTCATACAGTGATTGAGACAAGTGCATGCGAGTATTGTTTTTTTTTTTTAAACCATTCACTTCTTCTAAGTAAAACAAAATACCCAAGCTGAGATCGAAACTCAAAACTAAAGACAGTGAGTAAAGTATGCCATTAGGCTAGTTTGAAACGATCTTTATAAAGTGTTTTCAAGCCTACTTATTCTTAACATAAATAATCTGTCATGTAAACGATTCACACATACACATTCATTAAACAGTTGACAAACAGATAAAAACCTGATGACCCTCACATACCAATTTTTCAATTTTAACCCCTTTAGCAGCCTTTTTTTCTGGATGAAGACCGATTAAACAGTTTTCCATATGTCTGAATACCCTATACACCAAATTTCAAGGCTGTAGATCAAACATTTGTTGAGTATATAGGTTGAGAATCGTCCTCACACCGACACATTCTCACTTTTATAAATATATAGATATTTTTATAGACAAGATTTATTCCTAAACATATTAACCAATCTTTATGAATTTTGGAACACAATTGCGAAGCATTATCTGTCTAAATCTGATGTATACTAGTGTTGGGGCGATTAACTGGAATTGGGAATCCGAAAAATTAGAATTTTTGCAGAATTGGAAAAATGTGTGCCTATTTTCTGATGCCAAAACTATTCCATTTTTTCTTATTTGATCTTATTTAAAACAAAATCTTCCATTACTAGCAGCAATAATAATAATAAACTAATACATATTTATTGCTTTTTAAACAACCATAAAACTAAAGTAGATAGATCACTCTGCCTCCCACATGTGTGTGTTTTTATGTTTAAGAAAATATATGCACATTTAACATGTTTTTACAGCAATCAGGAAAAATAACAACAATTTATAGTAAAATATTTAGAGACTTTTAAATAATTGGAATCGTGAAAAATATCGGAATCATCACATATGTTTAATTATTTGTTTTATGGCATATCCACCCTTCTCAAGTTCATGCTGAATCCAATCATTTTGGTAAAAGTTTATACAATTCAAGTTTTGTATATCTTCAAATATTTATTCATGGTGCTTGACTTGATTGTTTTGTAGAAGAAAATTGTTGCCTTTATTGGGGGGAGGGGTGCAGAATATGACTGATTTTTGCAAAAGGAAAGAGAACACGATATTATAAATGTTTGGTGCATTTGAAGTCGAGAAACCTATATCTTCAGACAGCCTGATCTAGTAGCATTAGGTATATATAGTTTAATTTACTTTTATATAAAAGTTGTAAAATGGGGCGTAAAACTTTTACAAAAATTCAGATACCCCTGATTTTTTTTTTTTAAATTTTAACAACGTTTAGAGTAGATATTAAACATTAATTGATAAATATTTCCCAAATTTCGATATCTTTGGAATAGTTTAAAGAGTCTAGAGGCATAATATACGCATAACATTTAAAATTTTAAATCTTTAAGATTTACATAGAATATAATCCATAATCATTACATACCAATTAAACAAGATTTCCTGAATTTTAGTGATTCTTAAGACTGCTTAAGTTTAAATTTTAGTGATTCTTAAGACTGCTTAAGATTAAAGCTTAAGCGGTCTTAAGAATACACTAAAATCCAGGAAAGCTTGTTTAAATTAAATTCTATATATTTTCTAGAATCCAAATCATTTTGATCCAAATTAGACTATAGATACTAGATAAAAAAGTTAAGAACCATTTACACATGGACCGATATATGACATAATCACGTTGACGCACCAGTTCTCACCAGATCACCAAAGTTAAGCAATGGTGTGCCTGGCCAGTACCAGATGGGCAACCATATGAGAATACTAGGTGCTGTATAAAGTGGCAGGATAATACTACTATCAAAATAAAAAAATAAGGCGCCTCTTCCCCTCCGCTACTACGTGGGAGACCCTTGAGCTAGATCTAGAACACACTTGAGCCTTCCAGTCAGGATAACGCAAGGTCATGGAAAACAGGTGACTGATATAATATGGAAGCAATCATGAATAATTCTGGTTTCGTATCTTGTTGTGCTGGGCAGAGAATTCCTTTAGATACAATGGTCAGGACAATCACCCAGTATGGACACTGCTTGGACAGAAAGAAACTACAACCTACTGTCTGCGGCAAAGAAAATTTTGGCAATAGATCAGAAACACTTTCGAGAAACAGCGTGAATGGGGTTCTGAATGTTAAGCAACAATGAATTCATGAATGCCTCGAAGGAGAAAAACAGAAAGTTATGGCTGTCAATGACAACGAATGAATATCATGATTTCTTCAGAAGAGTATATAGAAGTTGTGTAAAGCTGTTCTGTTTATGAAACTATTTTTACCCTCCCTGGGACGGGTCTTTTTCTTGTTCTCTATAAAACGGGATAGTCAAAGAGTTTTGAAGGGCTTCCTAGTGCTGATTACCAACAAATAACTATGCATTTGTCCATTGTTCAGATAATTAGATTTGTTCACGGTTCCTTAACAAAATTATCACTGGATAAAAGCTTATTAACAATTTGAACTTGCTTTGGCTTCTTTGATAAAAGAAAATGAATCCTATCATTAATCAATGCTTTCGTCCCTTTGTTAGCGCACGCCATCAGAGGCGCCCTATGTAACATTGAAAAGAAATGCTTGTTCTGTCATAGTCATCGCAACATGAAAGGCTATGAAAAGTAGAGTTGATAAATATTAGATATTCGATAGCTGCACCTTAACAACTCTAACTATTCCAACATAACGAGGTTAATGGATGAGGTGAGCGAAAGTTAGGACGAGGGTATAAATCAAATATTAACTCATCAATCTTTGATAGGAGGTGTTTAATGTCAAAACTTTGAGAGTGCAATGATTCAACGACAGGAGGACGTTAAGGATTACTGGAAAACAGGACAGAGATGAGCAGACCAAGACTGATACTATTTTGGACTAGTTGCTTGAAAGTTTAGTCTACTCTAAGTTTACTCTGATATTTAATGTATCGTCGGAGAGAGAATATATGGACTCATATCTTTTTCAAATTATTAGTGAAAGTGATTCAACTGTCCTGACAAAACTCGAACCAGCATGACACACTCACAGATCCCACATATAATCACTATGCCAATTCAACAACACACACACACACACGTATATATATATATATATATATATATATATATATATATATATATACACATATATGTGTGTGTGTGTGTTGGTTGTTTTTGTTTTACGGCATATCAACCCTTTTCGGGTTATTTAATGCCGAATCCAAAGATTTTGAAGAAAAATTTTTTTAATAGAATATATTTGTTGTTTTCACGTTGGTTTCTATTCAACCCATAGTTGGGACCCTAACAGGTACTACCACTCCAGGTCAGAGTGGACCTGGGAGCAATGGTAATTAAAGGGTGGCTCCACACTCCCCAAAGCCCACAAGCTGGGGCCTCACCACTGGATATAGTTTAAGGTTATATCCAGGACCCCCCATTGAGGGACTTTTACCCTCTGCAGAGGGGCAGTCGGCGTATTCTAATGCTCCACCAACAGGGCAGGTGTGTGTGTGTGTGTGTGTATTAATACAATAGCGTGTGTGTTCTTTTGTGTGTCATGCTTACATCCGGGTCGTTTAATTATGTTCTCTATTCTTGACATAAATAATTTTACCAAGAATTCTTCATAAGTTTTGGTTTCGGTTTCGACAACAGCTGATGCCACTTAAATCATCTATTTTTTTATGAATAATTTTATCAAAAATTCTTCATAAGTTTTGGTTTCGGTTTCGATTATGACTGTAGGAACGCAAGTTATATATTTTTTTTTTTTCTTAAGTTTTTATTATGGTTTCAATTTAAGCTAATGCATCCAAGTCATATGGATATATTTTTATCATTTTTGAAATCGCAACTTTATAATATGTATATAAAAATCGATAGAACATTAACTCTATAATATATACGAAATCTGCAAGAATTAAAATACCATATTTAAGCGTACTTTACGACCAGGCTTTACCGGGCGTTCGTGCTACCTTAGATAAATACTGTTGCAGGTTTAACAAAAAAGCTACAATAATATCAGAGCGTCTCCATTTACACTGAACATATACAGAATGCCAACATCAATAGATTACATATGAATGAGTCCCCTATGGAATTTCTACAGGTCCGGCTAGTATATTATAATTTTGCCATAACCAAGACAAGAGTATATTATAACAGGCTTATTATAAGATGTATTTCTTCAGAGTTACAATCGTTTCTTAACCATTTAAACATTATTTCATTAAAGATATTCCAAAATGGCTAGTCATCAGACACAAAATACATCTGTAATAAGATTAACACAGTTGCTTCTTTTTCAAATACAAACAGCGAACTAACCTCCTCTTCCTAATTTTGAATTGTGTACGCAACTAGATATATATATACGGATGTTTGTTTAAATAGACATTCTGACGAGTTATTTGCAGGCATCGCTTCCGTGGTCGAGAGGTAGAGCTGCCGACTGTCAACACAACAGTTCTAGGTTCGATCCTTGGCTTGGGAGAGATGCTAGTCTAGCGGCACTGATGAGTTGTGATACAACGAAACGGAACTGTATGTCGATGACTACAAATATATTTTAAAAGCCCCCTCCCCTATTTTGGGTAGAGCACTGTCGTAAATAATATCACTCGCTACTTAATTGACTGAAAAATGCGAAGCTCACGGTTTGTTTACAAACAGACAGTTTGAGCACTGTAAGTAGTGAACGGATGTTCGTTTAAGTAGACATTCGGATGGGTTATTCGCGGCCGTTGCTTCCGTGGTCGAAAGGTAGAGCTGCCGACTGTCAACACGACAGTTCTAGGTTCGATCCTTGGCTTGGGAGAGGTGCTAGTCTAGTGGCACTGATGAGTTGCGATACAACGAAACAGGACTATGTCGATGACTACAAATATATATATATATATATCGTCTATGGGAAAAATATGATTATTCAAACAATATTTCACCTTTAATTTATGAAGCTCGATTTAACTACAGAGCATATACAAATAAACAGTAAAATGTCTATATTCCAAATTTCAAGATATTGTCCATCTTACCGTTTATTTCTTTCGGCATGTTAAAATATTCAGTTCTTAACAGCACCTGTTTCGCAGTGCAGAATCATTCATATAATTAGTATGTTAATTTTTTAATCCAGTTTCATTATTTTAATACAAAATTTAATGCAGACTCTGACTGACTATCTTTTTTCTAGTCTAACTTAAGTGTATATCTTAATTCTTTATTTCTTTGTGACATTAGCATGCAGGTCAAACATGTGAATCCCCTGCACTTGCTTCCAACATATGTCCTGGCAACACAAGTCCCAGATTTTCTCTGTGGACATTCTTTAATTCCATTATTCCTGCTCCAATCCAAATTAAACCAACACAACTTTCTGTTTACCTGGATTCTTTATTGTATAAGTTATTTCTCTTGCATTTCTCAATTCAATGGATATTCCACCGCATTCCTGGAATCGTATCTAACAAAGAAAAATGTATTCATTTTAAGTTAACTAATTTAATTGAATTCGATTCCAGAATTCTCCTTCAAAAATAATATTCGATCATAATTACTTCGTTTCTAACTAATATACAACAAGCACTGCTTGTGAGAAAATTGTGTCAAAAGAGCTTGCCCTACTTTGTTGTTTCTTCTAGTCATTTTTTATAAAAATAGCTTTAGACAAGGTATGAAGCTACTTGATGTAAGGAACTAAAAAAGATACCACTTCAAGGTCAAAAACTAGCCAATGATAAGTGTTAGATCGAACAGATTCTAACTCAGAAAACAACAATTCTTCTCTCTTTGTCACAAACATCGCTGATGGAATGTGAGGACTAAAGGACAAAATAATGAAAGAGAGAATTAACATCACTTTCCCTTGTTCAAGAATGAAACGTTTGCTGATATTATGCCAGCCCATTCTTCAATTGTAGTTCGGCAGGAAACTATCTCTAAATTCTGTGTAGCCTTGTCCAATCATTTATTTCTGACTCTTCTTTTAGCCAGTCAACCTTCCATGTGACAATTAGGCTTTTGCAACAGCATGGATGAACGTGTCACGTGACTATATCCCAATAATCTATTGATTCATAGGATAATCTTCATGCTATGCAAATGTAGCGCTTTCAGCAAGCCTTTGAGCTGATGTGTTGGATTTAGTTACATTTCACATTGCAGATTCATCCAATCATGGATCTGCCACTGCAGACGAGTGAGAGGGGGTTGGATGAGGGCCCAGCATCCATTACCATACATCATGATGTTCTTGACACATGCTATACAGCTTACCCCGGATGTAGAAAGGGACAGCATGCAATGTTAATCAGAGCAATAACTAATGAAATTTTACCTAAGCTGCCATCACTCTTGTGGTCGTACTAAATTCACATTAACCATTTACACAGGCCACATCATGCCACCTCACATCTTCAAAGTCGGCTCGAAAGTCAACACCAAAGTGTACCTAAAAAAATAAACAAAATACTGTTAGAAACCTATCTAATATATGTTACCGTGACAGATATTAGATGAGTTTCGAACAGTATTTTGTATAATTTTTTTAGTTTTAAGTCATTTTCAAAACTTTGAATTTTGCGAGCCAAGCGTGCAATCATTCTTCTTGCTCTCATGTAAACGCTAGACACTTTGTGTTTTCGACCTGATTAAATGCTTTAAAGTGAGCTAAACCACTAAAAATTGTCCACGTAGGTACAATACTAACTTATCTTTGATAACATTTATTTGGTATGTATTTGAATTTTTGACCACCTTTTTCGAACGACTGTAGACAGTAAAACGTACTCACACATTTCCGTTAGTCGTTTAAATAAATATACTGCCTGCATAGCATATGAAATTAACAATGGCTGACAATGAGAATTTAATGTTTCATTCGTATCAAATACAAATTGAAGAATAATGAACAGATGATTACAATTTATGTATATTACATTATTAAAATGATATGAAGTGTTCATCTTTCTTATATTCATTTATAAACAGTTTAATAAAAAGCAATTCAATTAGAAATAAAACAATTAAATAGTCTAGAAGTCGAATTATAATGTTTAGATTAAAAATCGATCATCACTATTGCGGGAAATGTTAGTCCTAAATTTTGATTGGAGGACAATAGCGTCTCTGGCATTAAATCGACATACCCTGGCTATTTTTTTTTTTAGTGGAAATCGCTTCAGACAAGGCATGAAGCCATTTGATGTAAAGAACTAAAAAAATATATAGTAGAACTCTGGGATACGGTATCCCTAGGATACGGCTTTTTAGGTTACAATGTGGAATACAATGTTTTTCCGGCACCTGGTTGCAGTATTTGCCCCGCCTGTTATTTATAATGTTGTTTGAATATATACATGCATATTATATACTGTACTGTATTTTGTTAATAATTTTTAATGCCGTATCCCGGGGTTCTACTGTACTATTTCAAAGGCAGAAAATTTCCAATGGTAAGTGTTAGATAGAACAGGTCTTGACCTAGAGACCAAACCACTTAGTGTAAGGAGGTAAAAAAATATGACTTCAAAGTCAAAAACTAGCCAATGATAGGTGTTAGATTGATAGATTATGACCTTAAAACAGCAGTTCTTCCCTCTTAGTCAGAAACATCGCTCATGGAATGTGAGTACTAAAGGATAAAATAAGTGAAACAAAAGTTACATGACTGCCGAAAGTAATTAATTTGCATATTATTTTGCAAAACGGCATCTCATTAATTCACTAATGGTTCTTATTGTTTTATAATCCAATGGCTTTTTTTCATTTTATTATGAAACAAAGTTTCATTAACCCAATTTTTTATATGGCGGATTAGCATTTTTGTATTGAAAAACAACTGTTTTCTTATATCTAGTTTGGTACTTGAAATTAAAAACAAAATTCCCTTGCCAACACGGATCACACACACTGCATGCCATGATAAAAAAATCAATGATTATTCTTTATCACTTCTCACACTAATTTTATTATGAAATTAAATTCCATCATGATGCATTTCGATTTATTCATATACAAATCAGTCATTTTGTTATTTTTTGTTAAATTGTAAATTACAAATAAATCTTCAGACCCCAGACACACTACATCCAAGCAAGATTATCAATGCCATCTGTAACTTTATTTTATTGTGTAATTAAATTCTACTACAATGTATTTCGGTTCATTCCAATATAAATTATCCGTTTTATTCTTTTGTTAAATCGTAAATTCAATACAAAGCCCCCAACGTCCACCAAAAAGACATACCCATTTGTGTGTACCCTTCTCCCCAAATAATGTTTTAGAAATAATTTTTATATTGTGGATTAATGGGCTGCAATATTTTTTATATAATAAAGAGGGTATGATCCCCAAAAGTTGAAAGGTTCTATAGACACCGGTGATAGGAAATCACCAATCAAATGGAGCCACGTTCTGCTAGCAACCAATCAGAAACTAGAATTGCTCCATAAAAATATTGAATTTCTTAGCATTCTAGCACATAATTCTTTCCTATCAACATGAGAAAGATCTTTTGCTTTTTGCCTGAAAATTTTTTAAAGTTCAAGGCTTATACAGAACGGCTACCCACCGAAAACTCTTTTTCTCCAGGACTTGTACAGAACACCTACCCACTGAAAATCCTTCTGAAATTAAACATGGATTTCAATTCAAGATTTAGTTTCAGATGAAAAAGAGTCTTTTCCGATCAATTTCCTTATGAGTGTGTCAATTCTTGTTTTCTATATTTTCCTGGGCAATACCGTGAGATTAGTTATTTCTTTCACTGTTTTGGTCGCACTGGCAGTTATATTAAAAGTCCAACTTGCTATTCACAACAGAATGAGAAACAACTTTCTAATATATCCAGCCATATCTATGTGTTTAAAAAGTGAACTAATTTGCATAATGTTTTGCAAAACAAACTCTCGTTAATTAACTCTATTCCTTTTCATTTATTTATTTTTTTCCTTAGATTATTGTTTGGATTTTAATATTACCCACCATTATATGTACAAATATTTTTATATCGTGGATAAATGCTTAGTATATTGGATGAAAAAAAATCTTCGTCTTTTTATTCCAATCGATTAAATTCTAGAGGAGAGGGAGATTCTTGGTTCTCTCTATTTCAATTTTCATAGGCAACGCCATGACATGGGTCCTGTTGGTTCGTTTTATTTTAGTACTAGCTGGCAGCCCGACGTTGCCCAGTTGTACAATATGCTTAAACATGGCATTTTAATTTATGCAGATTGCATAAATGATGTATTATTATAGAATCTATTCTTTGATGATTATGAGAAATAATTTGCCCGGGAGACTAAATCGCCCCCCAATTTTTTTTTTAAATAAAAAAAATAATGATAATATCGTTCATCAAATTCCGTCTGTGTTTGTTTACAATATCACATCAGCTGATATTTGGACTTGATGATTACTTTAGAAAAGTCAGTTCTGATTAATGTTTAGTTTTAAAATATGCAAATGATGAAATGATTTGCAGCGATTTTAAATGATTCCTCGTCTTTTATTGTAAATTGAACTCATTAATAATTTTTTTAAAATAAAATGGTGCGATAAACCCGGGCTTAAACAGGGAATCAAGCTACATCTTCAGATTATAATAAATCTGTTTGTTTTTTTAATAGAAATGATTTACTAAAATTTAAGTACACCTTGGCGGTGTAACGTAAAATATTCCCATATATATATTTTTTTTTAATCTATAAGAGAGAAAAGCTATTTTTAAGATCGGAGTTTTTTCATTTTTCGATACTTATCAGATGAATTTCTGTACAAATTATATCTAAGAACACTGCCACACATATTAATTAGCTTTGTATGAAATTTGCAAAAGATAGGCTCAGCCGTTTCGGAACCTATGAGGAAGGAACTCACACATACACACAAAGTGACTTTTATATAATAGTAGAGAGAACCATGGCCTTCATAAAGAGAAGGCCTTTCCATTAAGTCTTATTTTCTGCTGTCGTCACAAAGTTTGGTGCTAACTGTCGCCTAATGAGACTAATAAATTCAAGGGGAGTAAGGTGATTCTGAATTTCCTCATTGTTTTGCCGGGCAACGCCGTGACATAGATCCTGCTAGTTCGGAATAAATTTAATCTTCATAACGGTTTATTATTTTGAATGAACTAAAAAGAAATAAAATCTAGACACTTATTCTGTTTCGCTTTATAAATATATGCCAAGAATTAACAGAATCATCTTTGAGACTAAAAAGTGGTTGGCCAAAAGTGATAAGCGGAAATTGTCTGACCAGTGAAAAGTAGACATCTTTACTATTGAACGTGATTTATGTTCGATTCAAAATATGTTTTTGTCTTCTACGAGAAACACTACGTGCCAATAAACGGGGAGGTAATTCAGCTGAACACTGATTGGTGAATATTAAATACAAAGAAAAGAGATTTATTTGTTTGCCAATTCGACGCAAGAAAAATAAATCTTCATATTTGTTGAGAAGGAATCAATTATGAATGAAAGTCGCTGTCGGTCGTTTCATTGAACAGAAATATACATCAAACGAAGACGGACAACGATTGGCTTTGAATAACAGTGAATTCAAAAGAAAGACATTTTTTTAATAACAGAATCTTCTAGAATTTCTTTTTAATTTACATTTTTGGCCAATTATTTAATTCATGTAAACAACAGTTCTGTTTATAAATTTGATGAAAGAAAAAAATATTAATAAAATAAATAACTGAATATTTTTTTTTATGTATTCATAAACACATAAATTGTTTGCTTCCTGAGGGCGCACGTATTTATTAATACTTTTAGATGAAGAGAAATGATATAAGAATGGTATGATAGATGTGCGATGTTAATCTTAAAAACTGGCTTGGATCTGAAGACCTCAGAAGAAAATTGAATCTGGACAATATAGAAAGAAGATGTGTGCAGAACAGATATGACCACGTTGCATTGCTTGTTTTGTATCGAACTATTGTTCTCATCTTGAGCGTAATTTGCGTAACGTTTCGCTCGATGTAACCTTAGATCTTCGTCAGGCATGTTGGTTACCATCTTGGAAAAGAAAGGAGAAAAGTTACTGATTTCGTCGATGGTTTCATATTCTTGGAGTAGATTTTTTTTGTTTATTTGTTTTTTTTTACCGTGATTTGGTATGTGTGGCCATATTGAAAAACCGAATAAAAGTTTTATGAGAAAAAAAAAAAAAACTAAGTGTAGGGCTTCATTTTCAATTACATTTCTGGACAGAAGAACATTTGTATTTTAGATTACAGAATTATAAAAATTTATTCTTTATCTTTTAGATTTTGTGAAAGGAGTCTCTAATTTAGTTATATGTAAAACAAACTCTAGTTAGGAACTTTTTTTTTTTTTCGTTTAAGCAAATAAAGTTTAAGATGCAGTATTCTTCATTTTGGCGATAACAACTGAAGAAAACATACAAGCAAAAAAAAAAAACAGTTACATAAATAATAAATAAAGTCTCTATAAGTTAACTGATTAATAATTTTCAATAATTAGTAAATTGCCTGGCAGCCATTTTTAGTATATATTGTTTCAATTACTACATTGAAACAATGCAAAATAATTTATGAATTATCTCAAACAAACTGTCCTTATATATATTTTTAGGAGTGCCTCTCATATAAAGTATAGATGTTTAATTTCTATTTTCATAAAAAAAAATGCTGAAATACGGATGCCAGGACGGGTTTCTACTAGGGAGACAACATTGGGTTCTTTTAGAGTGACTCCAAACTATAAAACTGATGAAAATGGTTATAAAATCTGTAATTCAGATATTAAAAATATCAAATACATGAGGCCCTTAAGGGCTTTGTATTTAGAACACGTTTGTTAGAGAAAAATGATAATTTAAAGCTCCAAAAAGAATAGAAAATAAAATGTCACTGAAAAATTAAGATGACAGACATTAAAAATAAAGTAGAATACCCAACTGTACGATGCTTAGTAACTAAGAAATTCAGAAAAATAAAAGTCTTGTCAGCAAATTCGCAAATATTACGTCTCCATTTTGCGTTCCATTTATGCACAGTAAATGAGTAAATTGTTTTAATATCTTAGGTTTATAAGGATGGAGAATTGCAACGAAGGTTAAAATAGAGTAGCCTCAAAAATACGTTGAACACAAAAAGCAAAAATGAATGATGACTTTGCAACCTTGTTTAAAGAGAAAATATCCATGTTGTCAATATCCACAAAAGATAAAAGGGTGATGCATATTTGGAACATATTGGTGCAAAACAAAGACAGGATTAATATTAACAGAAACTTAGTAGACAAGTTAATCATAGACTTAAGTTTATGGTTGGATTACAGAACAGACTTATTTTTATTAAACGATTCCATATTTTTGTCACCTTTTTTAGAGATGACTGTATAAACTTTACTCTCGCTTCCTTTAGTCCTCACTTTCCATAAGCGATGTTTCTGACAAAGAAAGAAAAAATGCTGTTTAAAGGTTAGAATCTATCCATCTAACACTTATCATTGGATAGGTTTGGATCTTGAAGTAATATTTTTTTGCTCCTTACACCAAGTGGCTTCATGCCTTGTCTAAAGCGATTTGCATAAAAAAGAACTTTTCTCAAGTTCTGTTGCTAGGGATTAAATTTGTAAAATAAATTTGAATAAATTAACAAATAAAGGATATCTGAAAAGCATGCAACACAGAATGAAAACTAATTAACAGATCATTATGAATTTCAGAACACACCTACTAGCCACAGGGGGTCCAAGGTAGTAGCATAGCAACTATTTTTGCCACCCGGGATGGTCTTAAGACCCCACCCCCTCTGTCTGTTGGTCGTTGAAAATCAGTTAACTTTCGAAATTCCAGAAAGCCCTTAAAATATTAATTTTCATAGAATTACAATCAATTCCAAACTGCTGTTATTAGTCGCTGACTTTCATCTTATTACAGAACTCATAATACAGTCATCATCAAAGAAAACCAAATATTTATTTTCATTGGACATAAAACTGATGTTATAATTAAAAAATCCATTTAAAAACAGCATTACACACATAAAACAGAAAAGCATATCACAACCAGCTGACTACAATATGATTGTCTTTGATGAGCCGTTCCATATAAGTTAACAAATTTTCCTAATTTCCATTACTAACGATTACTATATCGCCCAATTTCTACTTTACACTCTTTAACCCTTATCCACGAGTGGCCTCTTGGCCTTGATGTGGTGATGCCTATGTAAAAAAAAATTTCAAAACTTATTTTGGTTTAAAATTTCAGATCTTTTGTTAGCTTTTTTATTATCAAAATGTTTTCTATTTTCACCAAATGCTGCCCTCTTGCATGCGCAGGCTGCAGCATTTTCAGGGGGTAAAAATATAATTAATATTTACTAGTGTTGAGATGATTAATTGGAATCAGAATCAAAAATGAGAAAATTTGGAAAAATTTGTGCCTATTTTCCAATGCCAAAAATGATTCCTTTAATTATCTTTTTTATTGGATTTTGTTTGTAACCAAATCTTCCATTGCTGGTAGTAATAATAAAATAATAAATATATCTTGATCTTAAACTACCAGTAAAACTAAAATCTAAAGAGCATCTCCTTCCCTTCCACAAGCGTGTTTTTACGTTCAAAAAATGTATGCATATTTAACACGCGTTTTTACAGGAATCAGGGGAAACTAACATTTTTATATGCAAATATTTACAGATTTATAAAGAATCCGACTGGTAATTGTATTGGAATCAGGAAAAATATTGGAATCGTCCCATCACTAATATTCACCAAATTTATTTTCTTTGAGGAATTTGAAATGGCTTTTAGAGGAAATAATATTAGTGCGAGATCCCATTTGAAAATTGGAATTAACATTTTTGACAGGTTTAGTAACATAATTTGACATAAAATTGATGTAATATGGTTCCCTATGAGGTGTGACGTGGCTGTTATTTTTTATCTGTGTCGTTACAGTTCAAACCTCTCGGACTCAAACACTGTCCAGCACCGCCGTAAAGCAACAAACAAATAAAAGTAAAAAATGCAAATGAAATTCATTTATGTGTGGTTCTTTGAAAACAATGACTTTTATTATTTTCAAACACACGTTTTTTTTTTAAGTCTCTGCTAGCGCCATCCAATGTCACCACCATCCAACCAGCGCTTTCTCGCTCTTAACTTTCACATGTCCATCTTGTCTGCCATGCACTTTGCGACTATGTGGAGTATTATTTTCTTCTTTTCTTGTGACGCAAGCTCACACATACTTGCTAATTTGCATATGTGCTTTAACGGCTGCTACTGCAAATATTTTCGCTAGCCAGTTATCCTTTGACTGCTACTGATTTTTTCACACATGCTCATATACACTGTGTTACACAGAACATTAATTTTACCCCTATTAAAACTTTTATTCTTCCAGTACATATATAAGCAAAATATCTCTATTATTATATAAAACAAACTTTGTGTGTGTGTGTGTGAGAGAGAGTGAGAGAGTTCACTATGAACTCCTAAATGGTTTGGCCGATTTGTTTTCCAATTTCACACAAATGTTCTTTATGCATCTGTCAGTGTTCTTAGGTTTTGTATCAGAATGTCTTTGATAAGTATCAATAATAAAAAATCCAAATGAAAAAATAGGCGATTTTGACCAAAGTTAACCCCTTATATTGTCTAACATCACAAGTGCATTTGAGAAGTTTTATTACCACATAAGCAAAAACGTCAGGCATATAAAATTAATAGTAGATTCTTTGATATGACAGGGGCGCAATTGAAATGAACGTTTCTGTTTAGAGCACAACTGCACTATGATACTTGACTTTCGCATTTTAAACATTAATTTAAGCCATTATATAAAAAGAGTTTTTTTTGTGTGTGTGTGTGTGTGTGTGTGTGAGAGAGAGAGAGAGAGTGAGAGAGTTCACTATGAACTCCTAAATGGCTTGGCCGATTTGTTTTCCAATTCCACACAAATGTTCTTTATGCATCTGACAGTGTTCTTAGGTTTTGTATCAGAATTCAAGCCATTATATAAAAAGAGTTTTATAAAATAAACAATATACAATAATGTAAACTACAATGAATTGTGAACTAAGTATAACCCAACCAGAGCAGACAATCGATTTGATTGAAAAATGGACTATTTCACTGATTTTGATGATGGTAAGATGAAACCTTCGTTGATCGTCATTCAATCCCTGCAAACACCGGGTCTCCCTGCTAGCATCGTGATAAAACATAAAAATTGAGATTAAAAAAAAAAAAAGAGAAAAAAGGGGAAATACTTAATAATTTCCTTCCGATTAAATCTAAAAAAAAAAAAATGAATTTCCGGTGTTCTATGATATTTTGAAATACATAAAAAAGAAGCATGTACCGGAAATGCTTACCCATAAAAAAAGTCCTTGAAAACTTCTTGATTCTAATTTGAAAAGGAGTGTCTGAATGTGTGAAAAGAGACTAATTACAATTTGAAATGCCTTCGATTTCGTCTGAAGAAATCTCCAAGAAATGCAAATATGAATATTTGATGTTGAGACGAAATGAAATACACAAGATCAATATTAAAATTGTTTCCGGAAGGAAGATTCCACTTCTTCGTAAATGGTTCACATGATTTCAAAGTTCTTCAGACATTCTTCATCTAAACATATTTTATCTTCTTCAGCTGATTATTCTTGATCAATACTTTATGGATCCTAGATTTACCTATACGACGTTGCCCGAGAGTCTCCTCAGTATCGTTTGTTCTTAATTTACTAAATTAAAAGTTTAATTTAATTATTACGTTATTGTTTTATAATTAACTTATTAATTGAACAAAACTGTTATAGAATTATAACTAATTTTGTTGAGGTACTGTTATTTTAATTTTTATTTTCTAAGATTACTAGCAGACCGCTCGGCGTTGCCTGGTCGTAAAATATGCATAAATATATTTTCATTCAGACAGAAACTGAGGCATGTGCATGCAAGTATTATGTGTTTTTCTAAATAGGCCATATCTTGTAAGTAAGAAAAAAAAATACTCGAGTTGGGATATAAACCAAAACCTAAAGACAGCGAATCAATTACGATAACCATTTGGCCAGCTTGACACGATTTAAAAAAGGTTTTAAGCCTACTTATTCTTAACATAAGGAAGCTGTCATGTGAATGATTCGCGCATGCACAGTCGTGAAACAGTTGACAAACATAAAAATCCGATGACCTTCACAGACCAATTCTTCAATTTTGACTTCTTAGCAGCCCTTTTTACCGATGAAAACCGATTAAAATGTTTTCCACATGTCTGAATACACTATATACCAAATTTCAAGTCTGTAGATTAAAAATCGTTGAGTATATAGGTTGAGAGTTGTCCTCACTCACACACACATTCTCACTTTTATAGGTATACTAGCGAGGGCTACCCGGCGTTGCCCGGGTGTTTGTAGGTGTGTGTGAAAAAAAAAACCGAAGCCTTGACGCGCATAGTAAAATGTGAAAAAAAAACCGAAGCCTTGACGCGCATAGTAAAATGTGAAAAAAAACCCGAAGCCTTGACGCGCATAGTAAAATGTGAAAAAAAAACCGAAGCCTTGACGCGCATAGTAAAATGTGAAAAAAAAACCGAAGCCTTGACGCGCATAGTAAAATGTGAAAAAAAAACAGGTGCCCGTTTTTTACAAGTTAAAAAAAAAAACGAAGCCTTGACATGCAGTTGGAAAATAGTAAAGTGTGAAAAAAAAACAAACAGGTGCGCGTTTTTGATTGACGTGACGGCGATAGCTATTCAGCAGTTAGCATTTTCTGCGGGACAGTTTTTAATGAGGTCAATAAATCGGTTTGTTTGTTTTTAAAAACCCGCTCCCTGTTTATTAGGGGAGAAAGCTACCATCTGATATGACGAAGTCGACATTGACCAAATGTTACTTAGCTCTCTAGAAACCACTGGCTTTCGGCCAGTAATTAGAGTCGAGGTTCGTTTTTTTTTTATACCGAAAACCGAATGTTACGGCAACGCGTGCCGATCGGAACATGTCGAATAATTAACGTTTGAAAATCAATAAAATTAAATAGACAGGCGAGCTCCGTAGTTAACTCTGAGATATTACAATTTATAGATGATATAAAAAGTTTTAAGAAGTTGTGAACCGAGCGAGCACTTCTCTGAAAGAAGCCTTTTGTGGACATCGAGGAAAAGCATACATACATACATACATACATACATACATAAATACATACATACATTTTTGCTTTTATATATATATAGATGAATTTGGATGTAAGTAGTGTCCAAAACTTTCACTTTTTGATATATGAGGTGATTGAAAAGTATTATTAATTGTTTATAATTTATTATTGAAAAATAATTCTTTAAAGAATTGTATATAATAAGGAGGTGTATAAGATGTGGTTGTATTTAGAATTCAATATGGGCACCAACATTTCCTACCAGATTCTCACGCTGGTTTGGAACCGCATCAACTAAGTATTTAGTTCTCTGCCATTGCAAGAACTGTAACACCAAGGGTGGAAAGTGGGATTGAGAAGTCAGCACCCCCGAGCCAGCATTTGCTACCAGTTCCACAAGCCTGGTGAGAATCGAATAAACTGATTTTATAAAATTTTCGGTAATTATGCACTTATTGAACCGTGCTGAAATAATAACCTTATTATTTAGAAAACCATTCTTAACATGGGGAGAGGAGGGTGTTTTGTAACTATTCTGTACTTTCACCTAACAATTTAATAAAAAGAAGACATCATAAAACTTTAACTCGAAAATACTATTTAAAAATAGCGCAGTTCAATAAGTGCACAATATTTTTATACTTATGAGACCCCACTTATCAAGTCAAAAACAAAAAACAGACACAATGGTTGATAAGCTGAATAGATTAACAGTTTAGTGATAATGCATACAATGAAAGGATTGAGAATATCCAGATACCACAAAGCAACAGCGGACCCAGAAAATAGAAATTATTCTTATTTCATAGAAAGTGAGAACTAAAGGACAGAATAGAAGTGCCACAAAATTTACGAGGCTGCTCTATTTTTCTATTGAGTTACGTAATTTGTTCCAAAAACACATTACTCCATTAGGAAATGTCTAAATGTGCGGTAAATTTTATTTTTAAAATCTTTTTTTGGTCCCCTGACAAAATGAGGGTGAATCTGTAAATTCACCCTTATCCGTTTGTCTGTTCGCACTTTTCTCAATAACTACGCCTTGGAATTTTTTGAAATTTTGCACAAACATTAAACATGATATGAGTAAAATGTAACAGAATGAATTTTCCGGGAAAACTCTGGTTGACCTCGTAGGGGTGTTAAAATGGCTAAAATTGACACTTTTGTGCTTATAATAATAATATAAAAATAATTGATGCCTTGGATTTTTATAAAACTTTCTGAAAAGTTGTAGCTAACAGATTTCTATATAATTTTGTTTGTCTAATATTTTACAATAACTCTTGGGTGTGTCCCAGGGGCTCTTTTAGGGCTAATAAAAACACTCCATTTTTGGGACTATTTTACCATATTTGTCCAAAATTTTCTGTGTATGTCTATTTAGCAGTTTTGCATGATGCTGAATTCAAATTTAAATTCATTAAGTCCTTGGGGGCAAATGAAGGACTTAGTCATTTCTATTTTTTTTTTTTTTTTTTGCATGGTGCTGAACTTACATTTACATATGTTAACGCCTAAAACTGCACCGTTTGTTCATTTTCACCAGGATTTGACGTCCCCTGGGGACTTCTGGGGCTAAATAGATGGGTGGGGGGAATGCTGATTTTAGTCATTTTTTTTATGCCTCGTTCACTGTGCACTCATGGGGGACCATGCATGCTTCACTTGTCTCTTTTTATATTTTCATTGCACAATGAAAAATAATAAAGAGAAGCGTGTTCCATATTTAGAATTCAAATTAAATCATTATCATGGTCTGAATTACATCTTACATTCATTTCCACAGTAAAATAGTTGAACCTAACATATTTTTATAACCAAGATATTTAATTACTTTGTAACTTTTCTTAGTAAGCCTTTTAATTTGGACAGTGAGCCTGAATTCGAATGTCTAACTGCTGATTCACAAAACTGATTACAATTTTTATCAGAGATCATATGAGTCTTATATATTACTAATAAAAAACATTTAAAAACTAGTTTTTATTAAAATCAAGTAAACTCATTCAAAAAAAAAATTCGATCTCAGTAATTTCTTTGGCTATTTCAAAGTAGTCGATGAAATTGATTGGAATTCCTTTTTTACTATATGAAAACCATGGATTAGAAAATTCCATACTTCACTAGCATAGCAAAATCAAATATAAATTTGTCAGATAAAATGCTATTTATATCTGATAGTAAGAATTCCACAAGATAATTTTATATATTAGAATAAGTTAAATTTTAACTTTATTTTCAGATATTTATTTCGACCAGATTGCTCACTGATATGAGCATTCTCATGACAGTTTTCTGTACCCTACTGCTTCCATACTGGTTCATGAGAAATTGGAAGCAGGTGGGGTTAGAAGATTGCTAGACACGACCAATGAGTTCCTTCTATCCAGTTTGTTTTATCACGAGAGCCCTTTTTTATGGTTACGGAACTCCATCTACACCATGTATTGTAAGCTTCCAAAATATCAGAGAGAGGCTAACAGGTGCTACACCTTGCTAAAGGGTAATCTAGAATTATACAAAGTAGTGTTGTTCATCTTGAGGCATAATGGCAACTTTCTGTCTCTTGAGACAAAGGCATTCTGCACCTAGTTTGGTTTACTACAGCGTCTGCTGTGACTAACCAGGTGCAGGCCGGGCAGGTGATAAGAAAACTTTGGTTTATCCATTAATGAGGGTCCCCTTCTCAGCATTGCAGACAGACTCCAATGGAAAGGTAAGCCAATACAGTCCAGAAAGAGGTTGCAGTGCTTCACCATCCGCCTATCAGAACTCCAGACTGGATTTTTTGCCAGAATTTACTCCCTACGCCTTTGCCTTTCCCAAGGCATCCATAAGGCATACCCATAAGGCATAGTGTTTAATATTTCGAAATTGTTCCATCTTGTACTGGCCAGACTTAATGTTGCTTAACTTTTGTAATTTAATGAGGACCAATTTATCATCATGATTATGCTGTATATCAGTCTTATATATTTAATGCAAGAACTTGAAAACTAGTTTTATTCGAATGATGTAAACTTATTTTAAAACCTTCAATCCGATATCTTTGCATGCTTCAAAGTATTACAGTTTTCAATTTTTGAGATGAGGTATGAATATTTATATTATTTATCTAAAACTACATCTGGTTAAAAAAAAATGAATATCGCACGATTAACCATACTGAAACCAGCAACTTATTAGTTTTATAAATATTATGTTTCTAATAACTTAAAATTGGTTGATGGATTTAATTAAAAAATAAATCATAAGTTAAAAATTATATCCCTTAGGGTTCCCTGATAATTGAATTATCTTTATAATTCATTTAAACTTACTTCCAATAAGATAAAAAAATTTGAAACCTTAGAGTGCAGAGCTACCCTCTTTTTTCCTGCCAAAAAATAACGACTTTAACACCTGACAGAGATCGGAGGTTACATCGACCGAAACGTTCTGCAGCTCACACTCAAGATGAGAATAAATATCCAATTAATCTATATATTACACACTTCAAAGTAGTTTGGATACAGATTGGAAAGAGAAACCCTAAAAAAGTTGGAAGCTGATGGGTTAAATATCTAATGACATTATTTCTGCTGTTGAAGGAACCTGAAAGGCGAGAATTTCAACGCACGTCTAGAGTCAGAAACGTGTCTTGTCATTTGTGTTAATGAGTTGAGAGTTGGTTGTTACAAATCTCGTTTCTTAACACCATTACCAACGATTTATCTTGCTTTAAACCAGGCTGAGACGGACACTTCTCCTAACATGTGAGCGTAATGAAGTCACCATGAAACTGTCATGATTTTAGTTCCAATTACTATGCAGACATTCGGCATCAGTTATTCAAGACTGATGGACTTTGCCCAATTTTAGTGCACCATTCTCAATTCTACATTTCATTGAATTGACCTGTTTATGGAACATCAACCGTATTTCAAGGATTTAATGCTGAAGTACAATACATACTCTAAAGAATTCATGGATAAGCTTGGTTTGTCTCCTTTGCGGCATATCAACTCTTTTTGGTATAATGATTCAATATTCACTAATAGGGTTCAATCCTAAATACAGGCATACCAATGACTTAAAAATGGTACTTGATGCCTCTGTGCTAAACACTTAGTACTATGCGATGAAGATCAAGTTTAAGTGGAGTAATCCATGAAGCATTTCTGTGTACAAGCCAATGAAAACGGAGTCTATCATTCATCCATGAATAAGGAATGTCCTTAAAGAAATGCATCCTATTTTTTATTCTGCCTGAATGAGAGGATTGCAAATTGCATTGTTATGATACGTGAACATACTTCATGACCTAAAAGCTTCATCTCTCTGTTGCAGATATTGATGGTGTGAGACTCTAAGAAAGCAACCCCTGTCATGGATGCATGTCAAAAGATGTGTCATTGAATTCTCTGGCGGAAGAGCATATATGGTGGTAACTATGTAGCAAAATAAATTCTGGAGCACAAAAAGTTGTAACTCTCTAACTTTCTAAGTTTAAAAAAATATATAAGGCTTTACCTATGGAACGACTCTCAGATGTGCACGAGCACTCTGGGCGCCCATGCATAGCTATCGTTTATCACTGGCAAAAGTGCATTGAGAATAATGGTGACTATTTAGAGAAATAAATTCTGGAGCACAAAAGATCAATCGTTTTAATGGTACCACTCTCGTCTTCAGAACTTTCCAACTTTTTAGTTAAAATAAAAAACAAGGTTTTACTTTCAAAACGACCCTCATATTTTATTTTATTTTATTTTTTTAAACTTAACACAATAGATATAAACCCTTGTTGCATAATTCCATGCCAATACACATTATTAGGTCGGTGCAAAAGTTTTTGCCGATTTCAAATTTCATCTTGAAATTGAAAGAATGTTTTGAAAATCTTTATTCACAACAATTTTGGACTTTTGATCTCTATGTCTTGATTCCATCTGTTTCTTCTTTCATGGGATTTTTTTTTTATATACAAGATCTATGTAAGAACACTGCCAGGCACATAAAGGACATTTTGTGTGAAATTTCCAAAAAATCGGGCCAGCCGTTTAAGAGTCCATAGTGAACGAGCTCACACACGAAACTCCTTTTATATATATACTAGCCTAAGTGCCTGGCGTTTCCCCGGTTTTTTGAAGTGTGTGTTAAGCAAAAAAAAAAAAACAAGTGGTAGTAGGCAGGCAGGCTCAAACCCGTACCACGAAGGAGGAAAAGAACGTGAAAAAAAAAATGCTATTGCTCCCATCGCCAAACCGGAAGTGACGTAGGTTTAAATTAATGCTAGACAATAAGAGGGGATGATTTTTGAAAATATTGGCAAAAAAGCAGCCCCTCCTTGTAGAAAAGTGTCCAGTTAAGGGTGAAGGAATTAATGTTTTTGGCAAATTTTTCGATATTTGTCATCCAAGGGTTAATCTTCAAAACGATACCAATCTCGTGAAAATCCGTCGCCTATATCAAAAGTTTTAGGCAGACATACATACATACATTTAAACAGAGAGGTGAGATTTATATCATAGACTAGCGGGGCTACCTGGCATTGCTCGGGACCGTACACATAATGAAAAAATTGATTATTCTTATGAGAGAGGAATTTTGTATGTTTATGTATCATTTGCTATTTCGAGCAAAAGAATATTTTACCTACATAAGACAGGTATTACACATATGAAATAATTGTATCTTACCTAGGGTAGGTAATTTACAGCATGTATATGCAAGGACAGGTAATATGCAACACATTTATCTCATGAAATCCCAAGCGATGCCAGGTATTTTGCTAATATATATTTTCACCTAATTCATTCAATCCCGGGCAATGCTGGGTGTTTTGCTAGTATATATCTCAATCAATCTCATGAAATCCTGGGCGACGCAAGGTATTCTGTTAGTATATATTCCAATCAATCTAATTCAATCCAAGGCAGCGCCAAGTATTCTGCTAGTATATATTTGCATCTATCTCATTACATCCCAGGTGACCATGTATTCTGCTTGCATACATTTGCATGTATCTCATTGAATCCAGGGTGACTCCTGGTAATCTGTAAGTATATATGTTGACGTATCTCGTTGAATCCCATAATTCTTGGATTGTTACACATTTCCACAATTTAACCGACATTATCGCTCACCTGTCTAAAATAATAACTTTAAGACATTGTCTTGGCTGATTTTTCATTACAAATACATCATCAAAATAACTCACATTTAATCATTTTTCATATTTTTTGATATGTTACTAATTTACACAACCATGTCACATCATTTAACTTACATTATTGCTTCCACTCTTACTAAAATAAAAACATTGATACATAGGCTATGGTATGTTACTAATTTCTGCTATCATTTTTCATGAGTAAATCCACGTTATCGCCCCCTTCTATCACTATAATAATAACTTTTAGACATTGTATGGCTGGTTATTTCATTACAAACCCACCAACAAAGTAACTCACATTATATCATTTTTCATAATTCTTGGATATGTTACTAATTTCGACGATTGTTTTTAATGAAGTAACCCAAATAATCGCCACCTCTTGCTAAAATAATAACTTTCATAAATTGTATGGTATATTTACTTCATTATGAATATACCAATCAAATAACTCACATTTCATCATTTTTCATAATTTTTGGATATGTTGCTAATTTCAACCGTCATTTTCATCTCCTCTTACTAAAATAATACCTTTGAGACACTTCTAAGCTGTTTATTTCATTACAAACACATCAATAAAATACCTCACATTTCATTATTTTTCATAATTCTTGGATATGTTATGAAGTTCGACAATCAAATTTAATGAGTGCGCACATATAATCGCCCAATTCTTATTAAAATCATAAATTTGCTACATTGACTGGGCTGTTTATTTCATTATAAACACACCAATCAAATAACTAAAACTTCATTTTTCATAATTCTTGGATGTGTTACTAATTTCGACAATAATTTTTCAAGATTTAATCCACATTATCGCCACCTCCTATTACTAAAATAATAACTTTCAGACATTGTATGGCTGTTTTTTTTTCATTACAAACACACCTATCAATTTACTCACATTTTACCAGTTTTCATTATTCTTGGATATGTTACTAATTTCGAGAATTATTGTTAATAAAGTAACCAAAATAATCGCCCCCTCATTAACCGACATGATCCCGTTCCTCTTACAAAAATAACAACTTCGATACATCTTCTAGCCTGTCTATTTCATTACGAACACACCAATCAAATAACTCACATTTAATCATTTTTCATTATTCTATGATATGTTACTAATTTCGACAATCATTGTTTAAGAATTAACCCGCATAATCGACCCCCTCTTACTAAAAGAAAAACTTTCAGACAATATCTGGGCTGTTTATTTCATTATATAAACACACCAATCAAATAACTCATATTTTATCATTTTTCATAATTCTTAGATATGTTACAAATTTTGACAATCGTTTTATTTTATTAACATTTTTCATGATTTAACCCACATAATCCCTTTTCTTCTTACTAAAATAATAACTTAGAGATATTATCTGGCTAGTTATTTTATTACAAACACACCAATCAAATAACTCACATTTAATCATTTTTCATAATTCCTGGATATGTTACTAATTTCAACAGTCATTTTTCATGATTAACCCCACATAATTTACCCCGTCTTTTTAAAGAAATAACTCTGAGGCTTTTTCTCGGCTGTTTATTTCATTATAAAAACAGAAATAAAATAACTTACATTTCATAACTTTTCATAATTCTTGGATATGTTACTTATTTCGACAATCATGTTTCATGAGTTTCCCAACATTATCGCCCACCTCTTACTAAAATAATACATTTGAGAAATTGTCTGGGCTGTCTATTTAATTACATACATACTAATAAAATTACTCACATGTCATCATTTTTCATAATTCTTGGATATTTTACTAATTTCGATAATCATTTTTCTTTATTTAACACTAATTATAGCCCCGTTCTTACTAAAATTATAACTTTAATGCATCATCTTGGCTTTCTATTTTATTAAGAACACACCAAACAAATAACTAAAATTTACTCATTTTTAATAATTCTTGGATATGTTACTAATTTTTACGATCATTTTTTATCATGTAACTCACTTAATTAACCCCCCTCTTACTAAAATAATAACTTTCTGACTATATATGGGCTGTTTATTTCATTATAAAGACATATAGCTTACATTTAATTGCTTTTCATATTTCTTGGATATGTTGCTAATTTCGACAATCATTTTTTTCATGATTTAACCCACATAATCCCCTTCCCCTTACTAAAATAATAACTTGGAGACATTGTCTGGCTAGGGTTTTTTTTTTCATTACTAAAATACTAACTTTCAGACAATATCTGGGCTGTTTATTTCATTACAAACACACCAATCAAATAACTCACAGTTCATCATTTTCCATAATTCTTGGATATGTTACTTATTTGCACAATAATTTTTCATGATTTTACGACATAATCGCCCTATCATGAAGTTACATTCAGGGGAGCTCACTTGCATTTTATAACAATGAGTGTATATTTATGTAATGATATTCGACAATGAAGCTACATCCAAGAGAGATCACTTGCATATTATAACAATGATTGTATCTTATTCTAATGGTATTTGACAATGAAGCTACATCCAAGTGAGATCACTTGCATATTATAACAATGATTGTATATTATTCCAATGGTATTTGACAATGAAGCTACATAAAAGGGACATCACTTAAATATTATAACAATGATTGTATATTATTCTAATGGTATTCGACAATGAAGCTACACCCAAGGGGGTCACTTATATAATATAACAATGGTTTCATATTAATCTAATGGTATTCTACAATGCAGCTACACCCAAGGGAGGTCACTTACATATTATAACAACAATTGTATATTAATCTAATGGAATTCGACAATGAAGCTAAACCCAAGGGAGGTAACTTGCATATTATGACAATAATTGTATATTTCTCTATTCGTTTTTCATGATTTAACCCACATAATCCCCTCTTCTCTTGCTAAAATAAAAACTGAGATATTGATACTGGTTATTTCATGATAAACACACCAATCAAATAACTCACATTCTATCATTTTTCATAATTCTTGGATATGTTACTAATTTCGACAATCATTTTCGATGATTTAACACGCATAATCGTCCCTCTCTTACTAAAATAACAACCATGCGACATTGTCTAGGGTGTCTATTTCATTACAAATATGCACATAAAATAACTAACATTTCATAATTTTTCATAATTCTTGGATATGTTAATAATTTCGACAATCATGTTTCATGAGTTAACCCACATAATACCCTTCCTTTTACTAAATTAATACATTTGAGACATTGTCTGTGCTGGTAATTTCATTACAAACACACCAATCACATAACTCACATTTCATACTTTTTCACTTTTCTTGGATATGTTACTAATTTCTACAATCATTTTTAATGATTTAACCCACATAATCGACCCGCTCTTAATAAAATATTAACTTTAAGACTATATCTGGGCTGGACAATATTGTTTCATGATTTTACGACATAATCACACCATCTTCCTATATGGGGTATTCTGTTAGCACCCATCTGATCCGATCCCAGGAATTCTCCTAGGAAATATCCCACCCATGTCATCCAATCCCAGACAACGTCGAGTATTTTGCTAGTACATATATCCACATTTCTTATACAATCCCCGGCAACGCTGGGTATTATGCTAGTACAAATATCCATATATGAAGCCATATCCTAGAGCGTTCACTGGCATAATATTACATTGATTGCATATTAATCTAATGGTATTCGACAATGAGGCTACATCCAAGGGAGGCCACTTGCATATTATAACAATGATTGTATATTAATCTAATTGTATTTTAAAATGAAACTACAGCCAAGTGAGGCCACTTGCGTAATCTAATGGTAGTCGACAATGAATTTCAACCAAAGGGAGGTCACTCGCATGTTATAAACATGATTGTATATTAATCTAATGGTATTAGACAACGAAGCTACACCCAAGGGAGGTCACTCGCATACTATAACAATGATTGTATATTATTCTAAAGGCATTCGGCAATGAAGCTACATACAAGGGAGGTAACTTGTATACTATAACAATGATTGTATATTATTCTAATGGTATTCGACAACAAAGCTGCATTTAAGAGAGGTCACTTGCATATTATAACAATGATTGTATATCAACCTAATGCTATTCGACAATAAAGCTACATCCAAGGGAGGTCACTTGCATATTATAACAATGATTGTATATTAATCTAAATGAATGGTATTTTGCTAGTATAGATATGAAGCTACACTCAAAGGAGGTCACTTACATATTATAACAATAATTGAATATTAATCTAATAATATAGTAATATAGTAATCGTTAGTAATGGAAATTCGGTAAATTTGTTATATATATATATATATATATATATATTGGTACATAGGCATTACCACTTATCAAGGCCCAGAGGTCACTCGAGGATAAGTGGTAATGCCTATGTAACAAAATATATATATAACTAATTTACCAAATTTCTATTACTAACGATTACTATATTGTCCAATTGACTACTGTGCACTTTTCAACCCTTATCCTCGAGTGACCTCTTAGCCTTGATAAGTGGTAATGCCTATGTAACAAAATATATATATATATATATATATATAACAAATTTACCGAATTTCCATTACTAACGATTACTATATTGTCCAATTGACTACTGTGCACTTTTCAACCCTTATCCTTGAGTGACCTCTTGGCCTTGATAAGTGACAATGCCTATGTAACAATATATATATATATAACAAATTTACCGAATTTCCATTACTAACGATTACTATATTGTCCAATTGACTACTGTGCACTTTTCAACCCTTATCCTCGAGTGACCTCTGGGCCTTGATAAATGGTAATGCCTATGTAACAAAATATATATATATATAACAAATTTACCGAATTAACATTACTAACGATTACTATATTGTCGAATTGACTACTGTGCACTTTTCAACCCTTATCCTCGAGTCACCTGTGGGCCTTGATTAGTGGTAATGCCTATGTAACAATATATATATATATATATATATATATATATATATATATATATATAACAAAATAGGTTGTAGTCGCTGAATAACTCATCCTCCCCTTCCTCCCTCTCAATAGAATTAGGTCGTAGTGTTACTAATATAAAAAAGAAAATTACCGTTTTTGTTGGTTTTCAAGCGGCCTCTTCCCCCCTCCAGTTAAACAGAGGTAGGAGGTCACGTGGTAATAATACAAAAAAGAAAATGGCTGTTTATTTTTTAGCTTAAATATAACGATCGTTTTTTTTTTTTATCGGTGAATATTTTTAAGCTGAATTTTTTTTATCTCTTATCATTTTTTCTTGACATTTTTCGTTATACTCTCGTATAATTACTATTTTTAACCAGTTAATCACGTTGGAAACATTTTCATGACGTGTAAGATTATATATACGGACGTTGAATTATTCTCGCAAAATTATCGATAAGAAAAGTGTTTATTTACAGACATCGCCATTACTTACTGGTGACGTCACGTCACGTGACATGACTAAGCGTTTTTCTAATTACGTATAAATATCATTAGATCAATCCATCATTACTACTTAAATACATTGGAAAAACGAAAAAAATGTCACTTGTTTTCCCCCCCCCCGCAGAAAATCGATCAGCTGACCCACTTCTGATGGTCCTTTTGGGCTAATTTTTCGATATTTGTCATCCGAAGGATGGGTAGTCAATATGATACTGACTTTGTGAAATTTGGTTCCGTCTTTCAAAAGTTTTTAGCGGACATACAAACATACTCACACACACAAACACACACACACATTTTGCCTTTTATATAATAGACTAGCGGGGCTACCCGGCGTTGCCAGGGTGTTTGGGGGTGTGTATGTAGCAGAGGGTGACCCTAAAACATGATGTTAAGAAAAATTGGAAAAACCAATACAAAGCAAAACAGCGAACAAACGTAAAAAAAAGGTGTAAAAGAGGAAAAAAAGTTTAGGCAGAAAGACAGGCTCGAACCCAAAACAAGGAGGCTAAGGTGGAAAAAAAATGCCCGACACATTACTCCTACGCCACAGAGACATACAACTGAGAACGGATAAAATTTAAGCTTTAAAAACAATTGCAGGTGGTTTTAAACTAACGTTAAAGTTTTCTAGGTCAAACATGACGTCATTGTCATAGTAGCAGAAGCAGAGAAAATGAAGGAACGATTTTTTTGTCACCTCTCCCTGTACAAAACTGATGATTTTAGGGTGAAGGAATTAATGTTTTTGGCTAATTTTTCGATATTTGTCCGGCGATGGTTGCAACTTTAAAATGATACCTATCTGGCGAAAATCCGTGACCCGTGTTGAAAGTTTTTGCGAGACATACAAACACACATACATACATACACACATTTTCGCTTTTATATATATAGATTATAAAGAGTTGTTTGGTGGGCTTTTGCTTTTTAACGAAGATGTGTCAAACACACGACCTAAAATATGAATAAAATACTATGCGTGTGAATTAAATATATTTGTTTTGGAATGATAAGTAACAGTGTGTGTATATATATATATATATATATATATATATATATATATATATATATATATAGTAATTGAAATTAATATACAAAACCCAGTGAAGAATTTTGTGAACAGACAGGAAGTAGAACTTTATATATAGAAATATGTGTCTATATTTATAAGACACTGGCATGGCTACCCAGCCTTGCCCGGGTGGAGAGAGGTGGTATACTAAGGATATTGAGCAACCCTCTTCCCCACAAAAAACTTTTGTTTCAACTAAAATAGCAGCGTGCAAGTGTATAAGAAAAAGGAAAAAATAGCCACAATAGGTAGGCTCGAACCTGTAATGCTAAATAACAAACGGAGGTACAAAAAGCTAATGAGCTAACAGTCCCGGCCACGGCGACTTTTTTTTAATTCTTTTAGATATTTTCGTTCGAGAGATTTATCTTTCTAACAATACCATTTTTTTCACGGTCTGATGTGTTTGTCTAAAGTTTTGGGAAGATATACAAATACACACATACATACAAACTAACACACATTTTGCCTTTTATATATATATATATATATATAGATTAATCAACAGAGCTACTTGGAGTTGCCAAGTGAACATGGAAAATCGATGGCAATAGTTTAGAAAACTGAAACGATAACAAATTACGAAAAGATTATTTTTCATATAAACAAAATGTAAGGAGACAAAACAGAAAAGACATTTTTCAATATGAGTTACAGTAAAAAAAAAATGTTAGTCAATATTCGACAAAAGAAAACAAGAAACCATTTTTTTTTTCAGAAAAAAAAAACAGCAATACCAATCTTGCTTTTTTTATTAAATTCATAAGCAGCTAGTTCAATTTAGATGATAAACGAAAAAAAATGCTTACATTGTAATAATTTTTCAAGCCGAAATAAGTATTATTTTCAAAGAAGCATCAATGAAATCATTTTTAACAAATAATGCGATAGAACAACTGAAAAACAAATGTGATTATTATTACTATTTTTATTTTTATATTAGTTTTGGTGGTGGTTGATTTAGTATTGTTATTTATTGTTATTTTTTTATTGTATATTTACCTCAAACAAGGCACGGTGCCACTTTGATGTAGTGGGCTACTATCTTGGACACAATTGCAGGAATACTATGTAGGGACTTTCGCAGCAAGATGTCTGTTTACATTACACTTGAACTCCTGCATGTCAGTACAGTCGGAGAAGTAGGAACCCAGAAGGGAATTCCAAAGTCTAGCAGTTCTGCTATTGCTAATATTTTTACTAATAGAACTATTTCGCTTTTCTAAATTCTTCAGATATTTGGTTTTATTATGCTGATATATTAATCTATTATTAGTAGTAATAGTAGTGGTTATAGTCTTTTTATTAGTATTCTCTATTGTTCTATTATTACTATTCTGATTATTTCTACTATTATTACGGTATTACTGTTACAATTAATATTATGCTTATTATTTATCTTACTGTTTATTTTACTGTTATAAATATTGCTATTAACATTGTTATTGTTTCAGTTTAACATTATCTTTACTATTTTTTTCGTTCGTTAATGTTATTACTATTGTTCTATAAGTTTTATTATGAGTTTGCTATCAATATTATCATTATTTGTATTATACTTTTCTCGATATTACTATTATTATCAACATCATTATTACTCTTTTTATTCTTCCTATTAACAATAATTTTTGTACTCTAAGTAGTAATAGTAGTAATATTACAACTTTTATTATTACTGATCTTGCATCACAATGATGTAGTATTATCATTAGCTTTAGCATTGGATTTTTGTCATTTACTATGAATTCCCGGGCAGCCCTAGGCCACAGGTATGTTAGTGTGTGTGTGTGTGAGAGAGAGAGAGAGAGAGAGAGAGAGAGAGAGAGAGAGAGAGAGAGAGTCTGGTTTTTATGTTTGTATTAATTGCACCTTGTGCCAACAACATAACTATTTTCGATTGATGCAAGGCTATAATTAATCAAACAAAACAAGCATTGCTAATTATTAATTGAAATATTGATTTCGATTCATTAATCTTTCTTTTTGTAGGAGGGGGTGACATATAAATATCTTGGTAACACACACACACACCAACATTATTGTTATTAAATCTTTAAATCAGTATCAATTAAGCACCTACTTCTTTTTCAGATCACATTTCTTTCATAAACTTATTTATCGAGTAGGTGTGTGCGTGTGCGTGTATGTAAGAAGAAGACTTCATTTTCTCTGTAAGTTGACCGTGACATGAAATCCTCCCAGCCCTTTGAGCAAAGATGATATCTGACCAAAACGTCCCCACTATCATCTAAAATTTGCTCTTTAATTCTCTCTAAAAATATCTTTGATTAAACATTCAAGTCGCAGAATATAAAAAGGATATTTTTAAAACTTATCAGCTCAATTTTTAGAAGAGTATTCAATTTGCTATATGTAAGTTTAGCATAAAATTATTCTATTGCTCAAAATTCAGAAATGTCTTTCATAAACAACTAGCAAAACTGGTCGTAAAATATGCTTAAATATTATATTTTAATTCATGCAAATTTCGTACTATTTTTAAGCCAATTCTCTATCAATTATTGTATAGCAGTGATTTCAAAAGTAAAAAGAAAAATGACTTGTGCGCCATCAGCTAGAATCGAAACCAAAACATAGAACTCTTCAGCCTTAACCGTTAGCATATGACTTAAATCCATACTATACAAAACTGTAAAAAATAACGTTGTTTAATACATAACTTTTAATTAGAGTATGCAAAAAAAAAAAAATCGGCTGTAGTCGACTTCCTACAGGCCAAGAAGAATTTTTTTTTCAATTTTAACTCCCTAGCAGTAATTTTACTGGCTTAACACCAAATCGAAAGTGTTCTAAAGGTTCAAATACCTTTTATATAAAATTTCAATTCTGTAGACCAAATAGGAGAAGTTTGATAGAAACTATTTGCACACATACCAACAAGATTACTTTCATATATATTTCCTTGTGCAAGAACGTTTTCATCTTAAATTCTACACAATTATGCAGAATCTAGTAAATATGCATAAATAAAATTCAACATAATAGTAAAATGAAACCAAGAGAAACTATAAAAATGCATGATTAAATAATTAACGCTCGTTTTTCAAAGTTCTATGCAAATTAATTAATCTTCATGTCGCTGCTCACATATCCATGACTGTTCGTTTTAATAATATTTAAATACAAAAATAAATATCTGAGCAAGAAAAAACTCAACTTTATATGTGTATATAGATTATTTGGGCTGTAGATAGTTATTTCCTTTTCACCACAAACAGATGTGACACAAGGTCTGAATGTAGGGATTAAAAAGCCAGTGAACAGAAAGAGATGCACTATGGCTCATAAAACTGCCTGAGTAACACCATTAGTATTTCCTTGTAGAGGCATTTCAAGCGATTATCAATAAGCTAATTCCTTCTCAAAAATGGAAGTAAAACCTAGGAGAGTGGATTTTCAAAAACTTAAAAAAACTATACTTTAGCTTGACAGGTACAACGTCATCACATATTAAGAAATGATCACGACTCTGTTGAATTGATTTTTGGGGATGCATCTTTAACTGACATTAGTAATACTGTATACTAGTTTTTAAAAAAATCAAATAGACACGATCATTTTAAATGTAATTTACATTAAAAAAATTCTTCCCCATGCTAAAAATTGAACAAGTTATTTTTACAAGATTTGTAAAAGTGACAGTTCATATGATATATTTAAATGTAATATTCAAGTTTTCAAAGAAACAAAGTAGAAAAAAATAAAATGAGGTTATATAACCGTCCCTCTCCCCCACATTCTTCTTGCTTCATTCCAAATCATAAATCTTCGATCACTCTAAGCATGGCTAGTAGCAGACAAGTCAACTCTAAAAATGTGATGCACAGCATATATATTTTTCAGCCTTCATTGTGGTCATTCTCTTCTCTTGCACCGTCCTGGTAATTATTGTCATCTGAAGACAATGGAGTGTTGTGCCTCAAACGAGTCCATTGGCAAATTGTAGCATTTGGTGTAACAGTGCAAGCCTATCCTGGATCGATCAGCTCTATTACAGATGCAACAGATATATGTGTTGTGTGGTTGTGATAGCTTTGTTGCAGCTCTCTGCTGCTTGTGCCCTCTCTTTGTTCTTGCCACTGCTGGTCTCTCCTCTCTTTACTCCTCTTGAAGCATAAATTTACAATTCTTATCAAGTAGCTGTGGTCTTCAGCTATGGACTCCCAACGTGCCCTCATAACTTGCTTACAGAAATCGTTGTAGTGTAAGACTGGGATCCTACCATCCTGGTATAAAACCGGTGTTATCACATTTTGAATTAGCCGGTTTGATTACAATGAATGACATGTCTAAACTATCAAAGTTTACTTATTAGAACAGTTTTCTAAAAGCTGGGTATCTGACATCTGCAGCAGATAGTGATGTTAGCGATGCGATCAGAGATATGAAGCCTTATATATATTATACATATTAGATTATATATCATTTTATATTATACATATTACATTATATATATTATTATATATTATACATATTACATTATATATATTATTATATATTATACATATTACATTATATATATTATTATATATTATGCATATTAGATTATATATATTATTATATATTATACATATTAGATTATACTAATATTATATATTATATATATATATATATATATATTAGACTATAATAATATTATATATATATTAGATTATACTGATATTATATATTATATGTATTAGATACGTTGTCCTAGCCCTATTCATCACATAAGTGATAAATAGGGCTAGGACAACGGCATATTCTTTTCATTGTTTTAACTCGAGTGTGTAGCCATTGATATCTTATATGCTTTTATATAGAGTGATGTGATTCTCGGTTGATTAACTGTGTCTAACTGTGTCGGATAGATATTCGAGAATCAAAACAATGATAAGAATATACTGTTGTCATAGCCCTAGTGATGAATCACTACAAACCTCTGATTCAAGGATATTCTACCCTCGTGATTCTATAATTACTCTAAAGACAAGGCCTGAGGCCACTTAATGTACACAGATAAAAAAAAAATGAAAGATGATTGTCAAAACGATAGGAAATTCCTATTAGGCTTAGTCTTGAAAAGACTAAGGTTATAACTAGGAGGAAAACAGTCAGCAAGAATAAAGTTCCACAAGAAGCTACTGAAATATGAGGTTGTATTACAAAGAGTTATAAAACTAATGATTGATGGAGATTACTAGATCAACGAATCAAAAGAACTGGAACAAAGAAGCATGAAATAGATCAAATAATTCTGATAAACACATGGCATAATAATATTTATAGAAAAAGACTGAGACTGGCAACATCGCATCTGTGAAAGAGAGGCTGCAGAGAAGAAAAATTAAAGAAACTGAAAAAACGTATAAAAAGGTGAATGAAAGGGACATCGATCTCGATACTTGCATTTCAATTAATGGCAGCGAAAAATCAAAAATTCAATGTCTACGAATAAATACTTTGTGTCTGTTCATTGTTTTCTTTCCAATAAAATCGATAAACCAAAGAGAAAAGAAATTATCTTTAAGAAAAACAGAATCACAATCGTAACCATACAAGCCAATTACTCCAATCAAATTAGCAGCATTCTGAAGCAGTTGTTAATCAATTTGTTGTTGCCAGTATTTACGATGGAGTCAAATCATACGCGACCGGTTTCATAACAAAGACGTATAAATCACTTTGTTTTGACAAATAAATAAATTGGAAAATCTAAGAACACAAAAAAAGCAGTTTGAATAATAATAATGTGTGGGATCTACCTATTATTATTATTATTATTATTATTATTATTATTATTAAAGTTAGGTTAATCAACGTTTGTTTCATTAAGGCCTTATTCCTGTATATTTTAATCACACCAAATACACGCTAAAATACTATACAGTTTTGGGATTGCGTTATCGCTGAAAGCACTTTGACTTTCCTTGTTTTATTTTGGTGCAATTTGCTATTAACTCACCAATTGACCCATCCTTTACTAACACTTTCAGTTTCAATCATCGTAGGTTATTTACAAATTTATATATAACTATACTGACCCAACGGGTCACTGGGAGAGGGGTCTTGTATAAAAAAAATCAGGTATAAAAACAAAGGCACAAAAGGAATAAAATTCAATCATAAAATAAGTTAGAATCCTTAGGTCTAAATATTATACTTAAGGGAATTATGAGAAAGCACTTAACTGAGATATTGTGCAGCTTATCCTGGTTTAAAGAAAGAAATCGTTTGTAATGGTGTTAAGAAATGACCTATGTAACAACCGGCTTTCGACTCATTAACACAAAGACATATTTCTGATTTCAGACGTGCACCGAAATTCTTGCCTTTTAGATTCTTTGAACAACGGAAATAATGTCATTTGATATTTAACCTATCAGCTTTCAGCATTTTTAAGGTTTCTCTTTCTGGCCACTGTCCAGTTTTCAAACTACTTTAAAGTATCAAAAGAAATTATTTATATCGGAGATTTTAAAATGAGTGAACTCTACTAAAATAAAAACTAGTTTGTTCATTCATTTCATTTTCTATATAATAAAATACTGTTGATTTTTACGCTGAATCTACTGTTTCAACACGAAAATAACTGAATACTTTCTAAACAAATATTTCACACTCACCATCTACAGCTCTTCTTAAAGTGTGTTTCTATAAACTATACGTACATTTCATCCCGGTTTAGAAAATTACTACATTTATTCCAAACAAACTTCTTGTCTCAAATATGTGGTTCCACAAAGAATGTAGCCAAAGAGTTTCAGTCTCTATCTATTTAGTTCTACCACTCCACTAGTAACACCAAATTATTTTCTTGATGTGTATAATTATTTTCAAGCAATCGTCTTCAACCTAGTAAGTTCCACTTTGTCAACTAAGCTCCAACCCGTGTCCCATCGCAGCAATATAGCATTTCTGTGCCTATTTTACAAATATTTTAATGAGATTTGCTCTGATGAACTAGTTGAACTTGTGCCCCCTCAACGCACATATCCCCAAGAAACCTGCTTAGCAACAAAAATCACACCCCTTCACTGTTGAGGTCCCTAAATTTCAGAAAACTTTCTGCTCTAATAGTTTCCTCCCTGAAACAGCTGGACTTTGGAATTCCTTTTCTGCTACCTGTTTTTCCCTGACTGTACTGATATGCAGAAGTTTAAATGTAACATACACCAACATCTTGTTAATCTTTCGTAGGCATGGTCCCAAATACTAGCCCATACGTCCAAGTGGCGATATGATTTGTTAGGGATGAACATGAGTAAAAAGAAAAAAATCGTTTATTATTTCACTTTGCTTCATAGTATTTGCAACACACAACACTACGTTTTAAAAATAATAATAAACATTCCCCCACTTTCACTTACATTCTAATTGACCTCCTGAAGGTATTCGAAGAATAAATAAATATCAAAATGCTTGATTTTCAGGAAGGCTATTTGCCTATTCATAATGCTTTTAATCATTACTAGCAGTTCAGCCCGGCTTTGCTCGGGTCCTATTTACTGTTCATAACGTTATGTGCATATGCATATATATATATATATATATATATATATATATATATATATATATATATATATATATTAAAAAGTTTGACTCATGCCCAGATAACAAGTGTTTAGACACAAAATTGGCGGAGGAGTTTGGTAGAGTCTGCAAAGGACAAGTCTTTCAACTTGAACTTCTTGGCAGCCAAATTTTTGCCCCAAATCTGATTAAAACATTTTCTGTATATCTGAATACCCTTTATATAAAATTGCAAATGTTTAGACTCAAAATTGGCTGAATAGTTTACTAGAGACCACAAAGGTCAAATCTTTTGAACTTTGACTCCTTGGCAGCCAAATTTTGGGCCAAAAACCGATTAAAAAGCTTGACCTATGTCTGAATACACTTTATGTAAAATTCCAAATGTTTAGAGCAAAAATTAGGCGAGTAATTTGATAGAAACCGCAGATGGCAATTTTTTTTTAAACTTTGACTCCAATTTTGACACCTTAACATTTATTGTTTTGGGCTCAAATCAGATTAAAACGTTTGATCCATGTCCAAGTAACCGACATCTAAAATTTAAAGTGCTTAGACCCAAAATTGGTGGAGGAGTTTGGTAAAGTTTTCAAAGGTCAAATCGTTGAACTTAGACCCCTTGACAGACAATTTTTTGACTGAAAACCAATTAAAAAGATTTTCTCAAATCTCAATACCCCTTATGTCAAATCTCGAGTCTGTAGACTGAAAATTGACAGAGTAGTTTGGTAAGCAAATGTACACACAGAGACAATTTCACTTTTATAAATATATAGATCAAGAATGCTTGAATAAATTACCGAACACCTTAGATCATATTCAAATAGCGTCTTCGCCCGACTCCTATGCACATCGTAAGCAACTTTTCATGAAATATTTCTAATGTTTTGGTTATTATTTGCTACGTAATTATTGGTTTCATTTTAATAAATACGAAACATTGACGGACATCGTATGTTCCTCGTTAAAAGCTGATGCGACATTTTGAGATGATAATGGCACAGTCTTGATTTTACTTGTCTCCCCTCCAAGATAAGGAAATACGGATAGGAAGCTTTTAAATGTTGGGAACAGCCTTTCCAGTATTTACGTCCCTTGTTTTGACTGACTGTAGTTGGTCTAAAGTACGGACAGATATGACATAATTTTTATTCCATTACGCATTCATTTTCTTTTGTTTAAATTAAAATGAACGAATCAAATGAACCAAAGTAGATAAGGAAATTTCCATAGAAGATGGCGGACAATGGCTTCTTCTTCAATACTGAGAGAAGCCAAGAAAGGTTCTTTTTCTATTTTCTCTTGAATATCTCTAACGAAGCGAAAAAATTATATGTCCGAATGACTCGTATTATACACCATGAGAAAGCAATAATTTATTTACTAGACAGGAACAAGCTGTTAAATACAGCATGAAAGCCTCAAGATATGAGCACAATTTTAACTGGGCCTGCAAAGATATATAAAAAAAAGAACTTTTAGAAAAATGTGAATAGAAATCTTGGGTTATAAGCAACAGAAATAAATTATTCTCATGCATCGTTTGACTTGCACCGTGTGATATCAGTTTTATCCTGAGAGATAAGGAGTTTGTCTTAAGGGGGAAAATGACTGATAAAAATGTATTAAATCTATAAACAGGAATAATATTTGAAAATCGATGCTGCTTAATTCTGATATTCTAGTCAAAGACTATTTAAGACCCGGTTCAGCTGAACATTGATCCAAAGTTTGAATAAAAAATAAATAAAGTGATTGGTATAAATTAAGGCATGGAGATTTCTTCCACTCTTCATACCAGAATCATTTCAAAAGTAAAACCTATTTTTTAACAAAAAAGTTGAAGAGCTATGAAGATGAGAGTAGTGCTATTAAAACAAGTGACTTTTTGTGGTCCGGAATTTATTTTTCTACATAGTCACCATCATTTTCAATACAATTTCGCCAGCAATGAACGATGGCTGTGCATGGGCGTCCAGAACACATTTGATCACATGAAGGTCGTTCCAAAAGTAAAGCCTCCTATTTTTTTAAGTCAAAAAGTTGAAGAACTACGAAAACTGGAATGATGCCATTAAAACGAGTGACCTTTGAGCTCCAGAATTTATTTTTCTACAAAGTCAGCATCATTCTCAATGCACTTTTGCCAGGAATTCAATGACACATCTCTGCTTTTGACGCGTCTGTGACAGGGAATACAGTCTTACACTTTTAATATCTGCAACAGGGGGATGAAACTTTGAAGTCATTACTTTTGGAACATCATCTCGTATGTATCCACGCACCTCTATAAGAGGTTCGGTCAACACCTCTGTTCATTTTTCAATCTATCTGACCATCAGTTTCTCATGCTTCCATTTAAAACTTCCATGAGCAGAGTTCTTTCATGAACTACCGGTCTGTGGAACACAATATTACGAGGTTGCTTCCAAGCTGACTACAACATGGTCGTTTTCAAATTCTTGTTGTCGTCCTCTCAAATAATTAAATTCAGCATTGTTTCAACCATCGTTACCATTCCTTAAGACATTGGTCTTATCGTCCACCTGACAAATACATTAAACTTTATCTTTGAATGGTTTCAGGCCTTGATAAGCAGTAACTGATTAGTACAAGAAAAAGAATAGATATATAGTGATCATTTGCACATTTATTTAATAGAAACTGTATGGACTGAGAAGTTCCCCCAGTTATAGACAAAATAATAACACGTGCTAAATAAAATACGTTCAATGAAGTGTTTTTTTGTTTTTCTTTTACTTTCGATACTTAGACACCTGCAGAATTATGGCTTTGATTGTGGGTTAAATGTTGTGGTACCCACCTTACGGATAACTATGAACTCTTACTCTTAATATAGAAACCAAGAGAATGTCTCTCAGCATTATGCAAATTTAATGTACGCTTGGCAGCTGGACTGACATACAGCCATACTCTTTAATATAAATCTGCACAGATAATAATTTTTGAATGCATTTTTCGGCAGAAATAGATATTTGTTCTGTTAGGGATGGTTGCACCACCTTACTTACCAAAACTGTTCCAAAATGGCTGGCAGTCAATGCATACATTCATATATAAATCTAGTCAGAGACACAGGTTTATTTGTTTAAACCGTTATTTTTTTTTTCTAGCCAATAACAGCAACAACAAGCAAGGAATATCACTCTAAAATTTATCACAAATAAATAGAACTCTTATATTTCAATACGACATGGTCGTTTTTACAGTCTTGTTAGGCTGTCCTTTAATATAATTAAATTCAGCATTGTTTCAACTATCGTTACCATTCCGTAAAACATTGATCTCATCATCCACCTGAAACATTAAACTTTATCTTCAAATGGTTTCAAGGCCTTTATAAGCAGTAACTCATTAGTACGAAAAAAAGAAAAGACATGATGATAATTTGTGCATTTGATGGAAAATGTATGAACTGACAATTTCCCCCAGGGCAAGATAACAACTCGTGTTAAGTAAAAGTTTTTTTGTTTTTTTTTATTTTCGATACTCAGACACCTGCAGACTTATGGCTTGGATTGGGGGTGGATGTTGTGGTACCCACCTTACAGATAACCATGAACTCCTCCACTTAATGTAAAAATCAAGTGAATGTCTCTCAGCATTATGCAAATTTTATGTCCACTTGCCAGCGAGATAGACGTATAACTATACACTTCATCTGTTGTATTTGTTTTTCTTTTCAACATATTTCGTTTTCACTAAACATTGAGTTATGTCTCTCTTTCTGTGTTGTATTTTGCCATTAAATTACCCCCAAAAGTGTTGATATGCCGTAAAACCAACAAAGCAAGCAAAACAAGAAGATTTTTACAGTAGATATTTTGGCTTCAGCATTAAATAACCCCCAAAGGATTGATATGCTGTAAAAAAGACAAAACCAACCAATAAATGTTATTTCCAATAGCTACTGTACTTTAACATCAATCCTAAAAGGGTTGATATGCAGTTTTTTTGTTTCATCAAGAACAGTGAAGAAACTGTCAACATGTTTGAGTTGATTTCCATTTCGATCTGTCAGGAATTCGTTCTAATCATCCAGAACAATATCGCGTTTATTCAATCAATTATACAAGAGCAGCTGCAACAAATAAAATTGTTATCTTCAATTTGTTTATCTCGCATCGATCCCTACAGGCCATTTAATTATCTAAATAAAAAAAAAACAGTTGCTGTTTAATATTTATCTCTAATAAGATACATCAGAATTTGTTTTATCTTTCCTTTTACACTCGTTGCAAACGCAATACGAAAATGTTTCTATAAACATGTCAGTTTGAACAGGAATCATTTCGTTTACAAATGTGTTATTCTGTAGAAATAAAAAAAGACTACTCCGTTCAAAGTTTAATTCCCTTATCTGAAAAATGTGAATCGAATAATGAAATTATGAATCATGATTACATCCATAACATTCAGAATTCCATTGCTGAGTGACAGCATGCTGTGTTATATATTAGGTAAGTAGCTCCACTAGTGTATACAATACTTGAGAATAACACGAAATGAAAGGTCATCTAGGGTCAGTTTGATGTACCTGGGCTGAAGATTGTTTTACTGTAGGAATATAATAGAAACAAATATGACATCACATGGTAGTCTGAGATAGAAGGCAGTTCATTTGGGAGCATGCAGTACATGGATGTGTAAAATAATACAGGCTGACAAAATATAATTAATTAGTGATTTTGATCTCCCTCTGTTTTCCTTTATACTCAACAGTGATTTGGAACAAAGATCAAACTGAATAAATGTCAACTGTCTTCCATCCCTCCTTGCCTTGAGTTTGTCGTTTTCGAGGTATTAAACATTTTATTTGCAAGTAATATATCATTGGTCACAACAGATCACACAGAAGTGCATACAAAGAAAACATGTAGCAGACAAGGTAGGAATACAACTTTTCGGTTCTACTGTTTTTGTAATAATCATGTCAACTTGATTGTTGCGTGTGTGCCACAGGGTTGAAATGCAACACTTAAAATTTAAAGCAAGTCAAGAATTTAGTGGCCGAATGCTTAAATGCTCCTGACACTTTATATGACATTGAACACCATGTAATATTATCAATGATCGAAATATGTTTGAATAAAGTAATATAAAACTGCACAGATAAACATATTTTTAATGCATTGTTCGGCGGCAATAGATATTTTTCTGCCAGGGATGGTTACACTACCCTAGCTACTAAATCTGGCTGGCCAATATATGCATACATATATAAATCTAGTCATAGTGACAGGTTCATTTATTTAAGCTGTCATTTATTTTCCCATCCAATAACATAACAGCATCAACAAGCAAGGGAGGTCACTCTAAAAACTTATCACGAATAAATAGAACTTTTATATTTCAATACAAGAGAGATAACTCAAACAGCCAATAAGATCAACAAGCGTACCATCGTGCATTAAAGGTTCTGATTTATGATTAGGTTATAACAAAGTAATTATCAGAAAAATACATCTAATCGTAACAGTTAAAGTAGGTAACATGAACGCTATGACAGTCATATAATATTGTAATCCATAGATATTATTTAGGACACTATTAGGATGATCAATGTTTATTCTTATGTATGTCAAGAAAGAGCCTCATTTGTCCAAACTGTCATTTTTGTTGTCTCAACCACTAACAGCAACAACGAAAAAAAGGGAGATAAATCTAAAAAAAAAAATGATCAAAAAGAAATACAATTCTTATATTTCAATACAAGGGAGATAATTAAACACATCTATCACATGTGCTAGTGTTTAAAAGCAAAGAATTAACAAACAATAAAAAATAATTTAACGTATTTAAACATTTGACATGACTAATCCACTGAAGGATTTAAAAAAAAAAAAACCTCAACAAACTACTAAGCATTTTATAAAAAAGTCGACTATCTTGATTCGATTCAGTTTGATTTAAAAATTGATGTTTGCCTCTTTTTGAGAAATTGACTATATAGATTTTACTAAATATGAGTTGGTCAAGTTTGTGACCCAAAAGTCCTTGCACCACCATACAGCTCGTTGAAAATGAACAGGTATCCGAAAATGAAAAAAACAAACAAAAAAAAAACATAGTTCAAAGGACAAAATAGAAAGAAGAAAGATATTTAAAAAAGAACTTATATAAAAGCTGACATTAAGAGAAAATACACACACCCTCCTCCAATATATATATATACTGCCCAACATGAATAGGTTCTCTAGTTGAGATTTAGGCGCTTATTAAATGATAATGAAAAGCTGTCAACATAGAAAGGTTATTGTTTAGAAAGCTTTTTCCAATGCATTGGCAGCTTTGTGAAAGGAAGTTCTAGTTTAATACCTTCTAATTAAGCAGACTATATTGAATTTCAATGTGACTACATGTATGTTCTGCATCCAATAATTAATACTCAATAAATAAACAAAAATTATAACTGTAGACTGATTTTTTCCTATGATCAAACTAGCCAGGGTTTAATTTCAACTTACCAGTATAACTATATCTATCTATCTATCTATCTATCTAATATATATACACACACACACACACTAGCCTGGCATTGAATGATAATCAAGGAATATTTTCACGCTCCCATATTTTTATTGCCACAAAATCTGTGAAACTGCTTATTTTTAAATTAAATTGATTAATTGCCTGCTCTAGTTGAGGATCCATCGCAGTGCACCAAGATGAAGTTTCAAGAGTGGCTCAGTCCACAATATCTTATAGTTTACATTGCACTGTAGAGAATCTACTGTTGATTTTATAAAATTATTTTAAGATAACAGCTTGAATGAAAGTTAAAATGCAAATGTCAAGTATCATGGTTCAGTTGTGCTCTAAACAGAAATATTCATTTCGAACGCACCCCTATCATGTCAAAAAACCTACTGTTGATTTTATATGCTTGGCCTTTATGCTTTTGTGGTAATAACGGCTTGAATTAAAGTTCAAAATGAAAAAGTCAAGTGTGATGGTTCAATGGTACTCTAAACAGAAGACACAGTTATTTCAAATGCGCCTCTGTCATATCAAAGAATATACTATTGATTTTATATGTCAAGCCTTTCTGCTTTTGTTGTAATAAAACTTCTCAAACCACTTGGGATTTTAGGCTGTATAAGGTATTAACTTTGGTCAAAGTCGCCTGTCCCTTCTTTCATCGGATTTATTCGATTATTAGTTATTGATACTTATCAAAGACATTCTGGTACAAAACCTATCTTAGAACACTGCCAGATATATAAAGTATATTTGTGTGAAATTTTGTAAAAATCGGCCCAGCCGTTTTAGAGTCCATAGAGAACGAATTTGCATTCACACACAGAGTTCCTTTTATATAGATCGATAGAGAAATAGATATGCGTGCGTGTGTGTGTTTGTTGTTTTCTTCTATTTATTGAAATAAAAAGATTACTTCTTTCTGGAAAATATTCCAAGCCGGATAAAATATTTTCTGAGAGGAATTTACGCAAATTATATTTTAGTGTTCTGAAGAACATGGTTCCATAAATGACAAGAAGAAATGATTATTCAGAATGCAATATTGATTTTGTAGCGCAGAAGTTATCTTTGATAAATAGGCCACCTTTACTTTATTATAAAAATAAACTCATGTATTCAGACATTTCATTGTTTCTTTTTTTTTTTTTTAAGTAACACTTGAAATGGGATTATTTATTCGATAAGAGATGCCCAAAAAACGGTAACGATATATGTGAGAAATATGGCATCATTTAAATCACACTCCATAATAATAAGCAGTAGTTGACTTCTCTTTAAATTTAAATCAATGAATGAGATCAACTTTAATAGATAAAGGAAATCTCATATAACGGGTAGCAACATTTTTTTCTGCCCCCATAGAACCCAAGAAAAATTTCTTTCTCCTGAATAAATGTAATCAAGCGAAAAGATTACACACCCGAGTGCCTCATATTATACAACATGAAAGGGCAATAATTTATTTACTCGACAGGAACAAGCTGTTAAATACAGCATGAAAGCCTCAAGATATGAGCACAATTCTAACTTGGCCTAAAAGTAAAAACAGAAATCCTGGGTTATAAGCAAAAGAAATAAATTCTCCTTTGCGTCGTTTATAGCTTTGCATTCTGTGATAGATTTTTATTATCTTGATAGAAAAGGGCTTTATGGATTTTATCTTAGGGAGAAGATGATAATAATAAGCTCAGTCTTTAGACAGTCAAACTATTGGAAAATGTTCATATTATCTGGATTCTTTGGACTATCGTTCTTATCTTGAGTGTCCTTTTCAAAACGTTTTGGTCGATGTAACCTCCAACCTTCTTCAGGTGCATCTCGTTGAACTCAAGAATATTTCTGTTGAACTCGGGAATTTGGAGGAGTTTCAAACGGAATGCTTCATTTACTTCACGATGGGAGCATGTTCTTGTTCTGTCAGCCATGACTAGATAGAGGTCCTAAGTAATTCACAATTGTATCTTTTTGGTCGTTAATACTGAGAATTGAACCTTAAACCTTCAAGAGAATATCATTTTTACATCTGATTTATCCATGTCCTCTAACCACTGCATCACAGGTCCTTTCGCTATGGAGGCTTTATGGCATCTAGAGATCTTTACAGTGTAGAGGTGAGATCTTGCTGCATGTCTGATTCGTTGGGGGGGGGGGTATTTACGTTGAGGGAGTACTAGTGTTTTCAGTTTGTCTGAGTACTTACCATTATGCCAGCATACTTAAATGGCTGTCCAATCTATGTGTTTAAATATTCTTTTTACATTTAATACTTAAAAAAAAAACTTATATGAATGAGACAGTCGATTCATTCTCACAGCAGTTGAAACATGTTTTCTCAGATGTCCACTTTGAAGAGAGACTGTTGCTAAATATGTTCAATACACGTTACATGATCTAGCAGCAGCAGCAGCAAATTTGTATGCTGAATATCTATCAATTAAATTTATATATTCACTTACGACTAGGGTATTTTTAAACAAATAGTAAAGCCACCTATGCTGAACTTTTACAAAAAAAAATCCCTCGTCTTACTACAGCAACTACCAACAATTTCCCCTACTTTCTATCTGAGCTTAAATCGAAACGCAAATTCCATGAAAAAATCTTCTTTCCTGGAACTACTTGCTTGTGAAACTATGTTCTACTAGCCTGCTTCCCAACTGACTACAATATGGTGGTCTTCAAGTCCAATATAAACAAGTTCTTTATACCTCCGCCTCCTTAAATAATCAAAGTCTACCCAATTTCCACCACTAACTATTACTACACTGTTATCTCAGTGATCACCTTACACTCATTTACTCTTAAACTCAAGTGGTCTTTAGACCTTGATAAGTGGTGACTCCCTTGCAAATATATGAGAGCTGTGTTTGAGGGTTATGGCAATGCAGTGTATGGAAACGGTATATGTAGTAAAATAAATGACGATGACACACAAGATGGTATATGTATCCACAAAATTTTAAGAATATATCTCTTCTTCAGGGGTAGAAGCATAAACAGCTCTTGAATATGGCTACATTTGTTTGTGTCAATAGTAGGAGTTGGACGTACAATGCCAGTGTAAGTCTGCGGTCAAACAGACTCGAATATTTGTTAGTAATGGCTAAATATACATTACCTGAAAGTACTTCTTTTAAACTCCTCAGATTAACGTTCACAAGGAACATGAGTTGAAACACATTGAGAGCATTGCCAAGGCCGCTGCAAGGAAGGTAAGTTCTATCTATTATGCTAGAAAGCTACTCAGGCCTAAAAGTATCCTGTACTTCTATAAAGCCACTATTCGCCCATGTATGGAGTATTGTTCTCACATTTGGGCTGGTGCATCTGCTACTAGTCTCTTACTCCTGAACCGGGTTCAAAAGAGTCGCAAACTTAAAAGGTCCTGAACTGTCATCTAAGCATCAATCTCTATTCCATCGACGAAATGTTGCATTCCTCTGCTTGTTCTACAAGTATTTTAATGGCGAATGCTCCGACGGACTACAAGCACTTGTACTCCCTTAACATAAATACCCCCAACAAGCAGCAAGACCCTACCCCTACACAGTAGAGATCCCTAGATATAAGAAAGCCTTCTGCCCCAAGAGTTTCTAACCTAAACTGCTAAACTTTGGTTTAAACTTTCTGGACTTTGGTTTCCCAACTGTACTGACATGCAGAAGTTCAAGTGTAATGTGAACAGACATCTTGCTGCTCATCTCCCTACATAGCATAGTATCTCTGCAAGTTATGTCCCCGATAGTAGCCCCCTACATCAAAGTGGCACTGTGCCTTGTTTGAGGTGATAATAGAATGTTAAAAAAAAAAACAAAAAAAACTCAGTCTCTGGAGTATGGGTTTTGAATTCGATGAGCCTTAGGTGCTGTCTAAAGTTATAATTTTTTTTTAAATTGTTATGGCTTGTTCTGGGTAAATTGTTTGTTTAGAGGGGAAATGCTATGGTACCAAAACAAATGCATGGAGCCACATTCAAGACCTGTTTACGCTTCCTATCCTCTTCCTGAAAGCAGAGATATATTCTAAAAATTTTGGGGGAAATTCACACACCTACCGTCGTGTTCATTACCTATGTTCAAAAATAAATACGTGTAATTGAAATTCCTTCATTATTGTTGTTGTTATCTATTTTACTATATAGACCATTTCCATACACTGCGCACAAATATATATATATATATATATAATTGATATTAATTTGCTATAAAGAAAAACAGACTTTTCGCCTGAAGAGATCTTAGCTTTTATTAACTACAAATCAAAACATCATCATGTCAGTGTAGCAGCATATATATATATATATATATATATATATATATTTATATATATTATATGTATGTGTGTGCATGTTCGTGGTAGCTTCCTTCAGTCTTGACAGACTATGAATACCCACTGTAAGGGTGCCTGCATGCGACAAGAGTTGTGCAATCTCCAACCACACATCTGCTAAGTCAGCATTGCTAAATTCCAGTGGCAAGTGGAGGTTTAAGAAAAACTGGAAACAATGCCGAGATAAGTGGAGAGCACATACAGTACCTAAAATTCCCAAATGGACACTTGTCTGGTAATAGCCAGGCTCAGTGTTGCTTAACTTTAGTGATCTGACGAGAACCGGTGTGCCAACGTGATTATGCCGTACATATAGATACACGCATACATATATATATATATCTATAATATAAAGCTGAATGGCTGTATGTGTGTGTATGTGTGTGAGTGTGTGTGTCTGGTTACGAATAGGCTCCTATATGGTTGACTATTTTAAAAAACTGATTACATATAATGATAGAAGATGTATCGAGACACAGGAATGGGGATGTTTGATCTGGCAGAACAGTGGTTCATTAAAATTGTGGGGTCTATGTTCGCGCCTGGTCCACAAAGTATGGAAATAAAACATTTAAAAATTAAAAAAAAAAAAACGTTTACAAGTGTTTTTAATATAGATGTACATAAGAATACTTTGATAAGTGTGTTTTAACTTAAATAGGGATGGTATAATAAAATTGTGGGGTCTACGTTCGCGCCTGGCCTCCATAGAATGGAAATAAGCACAAACTTTAATAAAGACTTTTCATATCTATCTGTGTAAGTATACTTTGATAATCATGTTTCAGTTTAAAGAAATATGGTATAATAAAATTATGGGGTGTTCGTTCGCGCATGACCTCCATAGAATGAAAATATGTCACAAAGTTTAACAAGGTTTTTTAATATAGATCCACAGAATAGTGTGATAAGTGTTTCAGTGTGAACAGGTATGGTATAATAAATTAAGGGGTTTATCTATTTTATTTTTACTTTCATCATATTTTGCTTTGGTTTTGATACCCCCAAATTCGAAGCTATCTCTTTACAACCCTTCCTTTTCATAACCTATCATACTTTCATAAATCAGAGTCCATTTTCTGTAGGCTGTTTTTGAACCCAGTCAACGACGGGTACTTTTGCTAGTGTGTATATATATATATATATGTATATGTGTGTGTGTGTGTGTGTGTGTGTGTGTGTGTGTGTGTGTGTGTGTGTGTGTGTGTGTGTGTGTGTGTGTGTGTCTGTATGTGGATATTTTTTGTGTGATAAAAGTAGGTTCATCTAACACTGCAGTGATACTAAAACATTTTAAGTTTCATTTTTATTTTATTTTACTGAAAAGATGAGAAACGACATCTCATTCTTTTCAACGTGTTGCACAACTCTGAAACCATTGATAAATGAAGATCACGAAACAAAAAGGAAATCCTATATCATTTGTTTTTCTTTCTCCAGAAAGTGCGTGCTTATTTGCTGTGATGGCTTAACGAGCACGTGCCTACTCTCTCCCATTTATTTTTTGTTTCAGTACATTTTTGCCAGCAGCAGATACTTTGAAATATTATGCTTATGGAGGTGGTGACTATTATATCTGAGATTTTCAGCGTTAAATATCTGAAGTAAAGGAGAAAGTGTACGCACAGGCTGTCTAAATATGTTTGCACAGAAAATAATTTTGTAAAAATCTTTTGAATAAAAAGTCTAAGATATGGAAACCGTTTATTCTTTATATAATAATTTGATTGCAGAAATTCCACTCTGGACCAAATTACAGTAGGTTTGCAATAACAGATGCCATATACAAATTTATTATGTTTAAACTTTTACTCACCATCTTATGTAACTTTTGAACGCTGTTACCGATACATTTATTCATTATATTAAAATCCTATTTTACTTCCTACAAGTGATATCATCACGATTACCAAGATCTATAGATGAAGTAGTTCATATTTTCTCCTCTACTTATAAGTCCTCCCACTCTCCAAGTCAAGACTGGGTAAATATATAACCGTTATAACTATATTGACCTGACACACTTATTAACTGGATTACATACACATACATCTACCATTACACTTCACTATTTGAAAATATTGATTTCTCCTAAAAAGTATTCCGCCTATTCTCATTGGCTGTAACTGTGAAACTCTATTCCGGATTATACATGAACATACAAACACAGCAGATCGGTCGTGTCTATTCTATACCACATTCTTAACATGAGGAGGTTGGAGATGTCTATTCTGCATCCCATTCTTAACGGACGTTGGGGATTGGACATCAACAACGACTGTAGTATAATTTTTTTATGCAGAGAGGGCATGCTTTCACTAGGCAAAGCTGGTTAACGGGTTGTGCTAGTTTATATATGAAAAGAAACAATTTTGCACCAATTTTATGTTTCATTAGAGAAATTAAATTAGCTTCCCAAAAATATGCATCAAACATTAGCCTGGATTTGGATATACATTTTGGTCCTCCGACAAAAGGAGGGTAAATTCACCCTTGTCCATTCATCTGTCCACACTTTTCTCAATAACTACGCCGTGGAATTTTTTTGAAATTTTGTACACACATTAAACATGATATTAGTAAAAAAGTAACAGAATGGATTTTCTAGGAAAACTCCGGTTGCCCCTCTAGGGGTGTCTTTCAGGTTAAAGTGGCTTATTAAAAAAATTGATGCCTGAGATTTTTATAAAACTATTATTATATAGACATCAGTTAGTTATAACTTTTGTAATAACTAACTGATGTTTATATAATTTTGTTTGTCTATACTTCACGATAACTCTTGGATGTGGCATAGGGGCTCTTTTAGGGCTAATAAAACATTCCATTTTTGGAACTATTTTACTATATTTGTCCAAAATTTTCTGTGTATGTCTATTTAGCAGTTTTGCATGGTGCTGAACTCAAATTTTAATATGCTATGGCCTTGGGGACTTTTGGGGTTAAATGGGGGAGGCAAAAGCTGAACTTAGTCAGTTTTTATGCCTCGTTCACTGTGCACTCACGGGGGATCATGCATTCTTCACTTGTTTTCCTAAAAATCCATAGTTACTAATGAAATAGGTGATTTGGTAGGGTTTTTTTTTTTGCGACATTTGCAACCTTTTTAGGGTTATATAAATAAATTTAAAATGTTAAATCCAGTAATTTTGAAAAAAAAAAAAAAGATTTTCTGATTTAAATTCTTCATATCTTCAAATATTTCATTATGATGTTTGGTTTGGTTGTTTTGTGGAGAAAAAATTGTTTTTATTTTTAACTTTGCAGAACATGATTGAGTTTTAAAAAGTGAAAGAAACAAAGCAATAACATCAATGTTAGACACATATTAAATCAGGAAGCCGGTATCTTCAGCCTGTTCTATTAGCCCCGAACTGAAATAGGTGGAAACTCACTCTACTTTCTTATATGGGAAAGATATTTTTACAAAATAACATATCTTTTGAGCCAGTCTTCTGTATAATGGTTAACTGCGGTGCTGAAGGATAATATTTCACACGGATAAATTCAAGCCGGTAAAAACTATAAAGTTCTCCTGTCAATCCCATGATGCCACTTTTATCTGCACTTATGAGAAGAGTAAATTCAATGAATATACAAGAAAACGCTAAGTCGATCTTTGATGGCTTCATTCCACAAAAGTTATTAAGCATTGTTGTCATAGGAGACGAACCATTTTTCGTGATTACTCTCCAGGGCATATATATGGTCAAAGTCAAGACAACAATTGTCTGTCCACTGATTGATCAGACTGGTCACTGCTTTATAGAAAATTATTGGCAATGCTTAAAGGTCGACTGGTCAACCATGTTGATTCATCTCCTAAGCAAGCTTGAGTAGCTCTTTTGAGATTGTCTATGGTGGACAGACATTCTAATTGCCATTTGGTGACTACATTAATCAGGTTTAAATGTACTGAAATTCATAAGGGATAAGAACATTTGAACTGACTTCCTAAATCAATCAGACATAAACTATTATTTTACTAATGTTAGTACCATATGTTTGTATATATGTATATATACAAGGTGCCTTCAATAAGTTTCCAGACTTCATATAGGCACTTTTATTGATATTACACACACGAAACTCTAGTCCCCTTCAAAGTAATCTCCTTCGGCTGCAATGCACTTGTTGTTCCATTCCAACAACGTCTGGAAGGCCCATGGAAGTCATCTTGTGTGAGCATGCCAATAATCCTCATCCCAGCCTCTTTCATCTCCTCAGTTGTCTCATAACGTCAGCCTCTAAGGTTTTCCTTGAGTTTAGGGAATAACAAAAGGGCACAGAGAGCAAAGTCTGAAGTATAGGGAGGGTAAAGAACTGTCTGGATGCCCATCTTAGTCAAATAGTCTATGACAAAGATGGGGTTGTGGACGGCACCTTTGGGACAACATTTGCGCAAATCTTCCGCATCTTCAGTTCCTCATAAATGTGTGTACAGTTCTCACACTGACATCAAATGGTGCACTTATTGTCTCTATAGACACGCGACGGTCCTTATCCAGGAAATTCTTTATTTGGCCAATCAACTCTGGTGTTCTGACTTCCTTACTCCTCTCACACCTCTCATTATCCCTCACAGACTCCCTGCCTTCCTTAAATCTCTTATGCCTCTCAAAAACTGATGCTCGTTTCATGCAAGATGGCCCAAAAGCAATCTGAAGCATTTCATATGCTTCTGTGACATTTTTTTTCAAGTTTAAAACAGAATTCTATTGCATGTTGTTCTTCTAAAGTGTCCTCACATCCAGATTGCATTTTAGAAATTCACCAGCTGTGACAATCAGGTAGAGTGTATTCCAATTCTTGCTGTAGCTGTTCATTTTAACCTGACATCATAAAAATTTGTCAGTCATCTCATAAGATGTATAGCAATAAAATACTGACTTTTTAAGAGTCTACGATATATTTAAATGCCTGTAAAAAATGTTCAGAAACTTATTGAAGGCACCTCATAGGGGGAAAAAAGTTATAAATAAGACAAAACATATATTGGTGTATATGAATTTGTTTGTCAGTTCAATAAGGAAAAAACACATCGATGAGAAAGGGTTAGAAATGCTATTTATACCTAGGTATTTCGAAATCTAATGCTTCTCATCAGAAGAGGAGAGAAGGAGCTAAGTTATATACAATGAAATGCGACATCAGCCAATGGTATGAGCTTGGAAAAATCGGCAGGAAATGAAGACCTGTTGAGTATGACTGTTGTCTGATTGTGAGGAGATATGGGAGGAGTACCATAGGCAGCAAGTGTGCCTTTGCCGATGATGAAAATGATGTTGCAAATTTTACAGAACAACACAAATGCTTTTTAAAATTTAAGCCTGGTAGACCAACGGGAATTCTATTTCAAACTCAAGTATGATCAACAGATTTTTTTGTATTGGGCATACCTAAAAGTAGATGCGTCCATTTAATCTGTGCATTTAATATTGTCATGACAATTCTATTTCCTAAAAACTAAAGCAAATGTGATTTTAGACATAAACTGAATTGATACTGTGACAGTAGGTTCAGCAGGTAGAGAATTTAGCACTTCTGCATTTTAGATTCCTTTGATTTTCAATTTTGGAAGAGTTTGATTCGAGATAAGAGGAGACAATCATGAAATTTACTGAATTTTTGACAAAGTTTTACTGAAAATAAAAAATAAATTTAAAATAGAGTTACACAAGAAAAAGCATTACTGGAAAAAGACGTTGAATTACATTAACTTGTTTATAGGAACACCCTTTTTTTTAATAAATCAAAATTTCGAAATAATTAAAACAGTTTCCATAAAAATAAAGATTATAAATAATTTAAAACAGTCGCTAATTGAAGAATGTGATTTATTTATTTTTATTTATTTTTTAAAAAATTTTTCATGATAAAATTTCGAAATAAATTAAAGCATCGAATTTACAAAGGATTACGTCCATCTCCAGAGAAAATTTCGTGATTGTCTTTACTTGTCCTGAATCGAACTCTTCAAAAATGAAAACCAAAGAAAGCTAAAATGTACAAGTGTCGAGAATTTTATAGAAATAATTGGATTCACCTGTGCATTTCGCAATGAAAACGATATTTCAAATGAAAGTGTTACAGACTAACAGACAAAGACTCTTTTTGAGATGTGTGGACTCATTTGAAAACAAGAAAGGTAATTTAAGCAAATTCCATCCTTTCCTCTTTTTCTTGATGGTAATCGATTTTATCAAATCTATTGAGTGTTAAAAGAAAGCCTCAGCATCAACCTGCCCATGGTTAAGTAAACATTTCAGAAACAAGACGGATATTGATTGCATCCATTAGAACTTTTTCTTTAGCAGTTTGCTACCTGACCATCTACGTGTCACCTTTGTCCTTTTCTCTCTCTGTTTTGGTTGGTCTTATTTCTAGTGGAAATCTTACTCTTGCCGAGATTCTAAGAACTCGAGTGTTTCTTAGTGATTAAATCAGATAAAAAATACTACTGTAACTGTTTGTAAGCCGCAAATCGACATCAGGTGAAAATTAATACATTTTTATAGGCATACTTTTCAGAATGGGAACAGTTAGGATACTTTTGGGCAAACAAAAACGCTCAGGAAACGAGAATATTACAAAGAGACATTATTAAATTGGTATTAAAATAAAAATGGAAGCATAGACGATACTAACTTACCAAACAAAAAATTATTTTTATGCATTAAAAAAAAAAAAATGAATAAATAAAAGCCTAGTTTTTGTAGATTCATCTTCCGGGCATCCAGCAAATGTTTAAACCCAGCTTTTCTACTTTTATATATAAATTGTTCCTTAATTCTATAGTGTGGTTTCTTTTTTGTCTACAATTGATGGTTGTCTCACTTCTTTGGTACAGCGATGCTTTGACGTCTTTAAACTTTACACTAATACAGTTGATCCGTAAAAAGGATATAATGGCCTGCATAGAACTTGAATACGGAATGACAAACCCACAGCCTATTCTGATAACTTGAGAATTAGCCAGTTTTAAGCCTAGATAAAGACACTCACAACGAAATGCAAAAAAAAAAAAAAAATCCTAAACATAAATATGTAGACTAAAATTGCTTATATTTTGTCTATCTAACACTATTATACTTTGATAATAAAATATTTTATTTCCACAGACAAGCACTTGTTTCGTTTTTCAAAAATCCATCAGTGTGGCTGTACAGCTGGTCTGCTGACCGCATAGATTAAACTTTTGGGACTGATTGCCTAAAACACACACAAACATATATATATATATATATATATATATATATATATATATATATATATATATATATCCATGCATTATGGATTATTCAGACTATGGTTCTCAACGTTTTGCCAATGTAACATCCGACCTTCTTCAGGTATATTTAATAAAATTCGAAAATGTGCTCTGAATTCCCAACAGAATCCTTTATTAAATACACGTCAAGCTAGGGGGGGGGGCACAGATTGGAGCTCAGACGAGCACTTGCCATGAAAATAACGAAAAGAACTGAATTGTACTTAGTACATTATCCGTTACACAACAGGTCCTTGTGCACGAACCCATGGCGTAATGGATAAAGTACTCCTGGATTAAAGAAAGAGTTCTGTTCGAAATTTCCAAATTTGATATAAAGATTCCCAAATTCAACAAGATACATCTGAAGAAGGTCAGAGGTTACATCAACCAAAACGTGAAAATAACAACCAAGAACAATAATCCAAATAATGCAATTATTTAATATGATTTATTCATTAATTATTTAGGTATATTATGATTGTCACTAATGGCTAGGATATCACTGGAACAAATAGCAAAAATAAAATACAAAACAATTGTCTTGAACCCATCGTGGCATAAAATATTCAAACTGGAGACGAACATATTATCCACAAGACCACAAATCTAACTAAAATATTTTGTCTTTAAATAAATCTGGCTTTTTTTTACCTCTTTGCATAAAATAGTCGGATTGTCTAAAATGAAGAAAAATTGTTAATAAAGTAAAAAATATGTTAGTGAATATTTGTCAAATATTTTTTAATCAATTTTTAGAAGCAGAAAACTGAACAGACTTCTCAAATACTAAGATATTATGACAGAAAAAAAATTATTCTATGCAAGGACCAAATTTAAACTTTAAACAAAAGCACAAGTCCACCAAAAGATTTCAGCGACAAAATCTGTGTGAGAAATCAGGCTTGAAATTCAGATAAAAAAAAACTTCACCAAAAGAAGCTAAAACCGTAAATAGGATTAAAGAGAAACGAAAGCCATGGAAGAAGAGAAATATGATTTACACAAAAAGACTACATAAGAAACACAGAAAATATTGCAACAAAAGGAGATACAGATACAAATAGGAACAACACAAGTAAAATATAATCTTTTAAAAAAATCAAAGCCAGTTTTATCAAAACATGGATGGTGGAAAAACAAGAATAGAAAAAGATATAAAATAGTTGGATTGTCTAAAATAAACATAAATATAAAATCAAATCATTTTTTTTTAATTGAAAATATTTTATTAACCATTTATCAAATATTTGTTCATCAATTTTTACCAAAAACAAGGTAAATGTTTTTCTTTCAAAATAAACAATGCATCAAATGATTGGATGTGAAAAGTCGCCGGCTAAAAGCTAATGTTTAAAATGTCGGAACATTTGCTTCTTGTTTTTACATACGTTGAATTTTGAACGTTGAGTGTTAAAAAAAGGTTTAAGAACTCCTGTCATCAATGAGATCATCGAATCAAAAGCTCTGTTAGAGTCTTAGATCAACTATTTAACTGTGATGCCACAACACACATACAGGCAACGCTGCTTTATCTATGTAGGTGTTTTTATTGTTTATTTAAGGGTAGACTAAGTTAGAGTAATTACTAGAGTGATAATAACAGAATATTCTTATCATTGTTTTGACCCTCGATTGTATATCCAGCACAGTTAGACTCAGTTAATCAACCGAGAACCACATCACTCTATATAAAAGCATATAAGATATCAACGGATACACACTCGAGAGTTAAAACAATGAAAAGAATATGCTGTTGTCCTAGCTCCAGTAATTACATGAAACATGCACAGGAGTTGATGAAAATTTATCTCCCAAATTCTAATATACAACCAATTCATGTTGACCCAAATTTAAACTAGTGAATATAACATTTTTACACCTACACATCCTCAACTGCCATGCCTATTCCAGGATTTTTCCAATGGACTTAATGTAGCTGCACACTCTCCTGCATGCAGCTTCCATTTGTGTATTGTTTGTTTAGTAAATCCATGCATTTCTAGCAATATTTCTGTAGATGCCCCTGCATCACACGTTCACAAGTATCTCTACATCAACAGCTGGATGCTATTCTTCCGGCCAGGTGTGTATCTGTGCCAAACACCAGATGTTATCATTACGGCTAGGTCTTATTGTTGAATAAAGAAGAGAAAGATATCTGAGGGAGGACGCCTTAAAAGGAGGGATCAGCCTAAAAACCAAAGTCAAGAAATCATGTCACTTCCATCGGAGAGTAATTCCCTCAGCATGCTGATGCCATCGAGAACAAATGCAGGAGGAGGCAGGACAGTGGGTACATCTTCTAACTTAGTTTTGTTTAAATAAAACTTTGAAAAATAAACCAGCATCCATAAGATTTTTAATCCATATCCTAGTTTAATCACAGGAAAATAAATGACATCCTGGTTTACAATATCTACGTGCTTTTCTTCTTTATGATTTCACCTTTGTAATTTTTAGCAAACAACTGCAATGAGATCTATATACGTTTGGCACGGTGACCATAGCTCAGAGCACTATAATATTAATACACCCACGGCAGTAAAAGTATGCATTATCTACCAGCCACTTAAAGAAATTCCTGTCACTATGGTCACCTGAGAGACAGATAGGCAGCATTTTGAACCAATCAAAGCTTCGTATTTTTCTACTCACAATGTCTTTTGTAATTATTTCCTGATAGTTCTATGTATTCGTGATACAGAATCAAAATGAATACCTTTATTTCAATGCGTGTGAAAGTGTTAACGCAATCGCAATAACCATAATCTGAGTCTTCATTCCGTGTGGAGTTAACATTTGCTTCTAATTATTTCCAAAGATACAATTATTTTTATGCTCTTGGGGGGGGGGGGTTGAATAAAAGGTTAATTGGTTCCATGTCTCTCAGAAATGCTTCAGAGAATTCATGCATCGTATTAGGTCACCTTTATAACTTTCAGAACACTTTTGGGAGAAAATTAAAACTTATTTAGAAAATTAACTTTTAATTAACAATCAGTTTCTTATTGATGGTTTCCAAATGATTAATATATACAAGTCAATGGAATAGAGACCATGCTGTAGTCTTCAGGAAAGCATTCTTTTGATAATGCGTTCCACAGATGGAAGTTCTTAGAAAGAAACGCTGTTTCTGGAAATTTCGTTTGATATTAGGCACAGGAAAGAAATGTTGTTTACAGTTGTGGTAGGAAGATGCGTTCAAAATAACAAATGTAGTAGTCTTCAGGAAAGCATTCTTTTGATAATGCGTTCCACAGATGGAAGTTCTTAGAAAGAAACGCTGTTCTTGGAAATTTCGTTTGATATTAGGCACAGGAAAGAAATGTTGTTTACAGTTGTGGTAGGAAGATGTGTTCAAAATGACAAATGTAGTAGTCTTCAGGAAAGCATTCTTTTGATAATGCGTTCCACAGATGGAAGTTCTTAGAAAGAAACGCTGTTCCTGGAAATTTCGTTTGATATTAGGCACAGGAAAGAAATGTTGTTTACAGTTGTGGTAGGAAGATGTGTTCAAAATGACAAATGTATTAAGTCCATAAAATAAAGAATCATGTGGAATTAACATTCGCTTCTAATTATTTCCAAAGATACACATGTTTTATGCTTCTGAAGGTGAGTAAAAGGTTAATTGATTACATGTCGCTCAGAAATGCTTGAGAGAATTCAATATCAGGTCACCTTAAAAACTTTCACAACACTTTACGAATAAAATGAAAACTTATTTTGAAAACGAACTTTTAATTACATGACAAGAGTCTTGTTGTAGTTTTCAGGAAAACAGTCCATGATAATGTGTTCCACAGATCGAAGTTCATGGAAATTTCGTTTGACAGTAAGCAGGTGGAAGAAAGAAAGAAACATTCTTTACAACTGTGGTAGGAAGATGCGTTCAAAATGACAAATGTATACAAGTAAGCAAAAGGAAGGATCATCTTATTCATTCAATCTTGAATATTTAAATGAATCAATTATAAAATGTTATAGTCTGCAGAGAAGTGGTTTCGTGATAATGTGTTCTGCAGTTGATAAGTTTTTAGAAAGGAACGCTGTTCATAGAAATTCTGTTGAATGGTAGGTACACATGAGAAGAAGGGGAAATTCTTTGCAGTTGTGGCAAGGAGACGAGTTCTAAATGACCACTCTATCCAAGTCAATAGAAGAAAGAATCAGATTGATTTATTAAATATTGAAACGAATTACTGATTAAAAAAAAAAAAGCAAAAATGGTTTTGTTAAAATTGATCAGAGATAATGTCAACACTCAAAATACAATTGTGAATTGCTTAGGAATTTTAATCAGTTATGGCTGACAGAATGAGAGCATACTATACCTGTGGATTAAATACAGGGTTCCCTTTAAAATTCCGAGCAGATTCCTGAGTTTGACAGACTCCTGAGTTCGACAAAAAGAGTCCCGAGTCTGAGAGAAAAACCTGAGTTTGACAGAAAAACTCCCGAGTTCAATAGATTTCCGAGTCTGACAGAAAGATTCCTGTGTAACGTAGTTGTTACATGTACACACTTGGGACCCCCACGTTGTATGCAGACAGTCGCAAGGAAACAAAGAAAAGAATTCTCATTTTTTTTCAGTGAAACAACAGACATTTATTTACAGGTACTTCCCAGAATTATGCATTATCTTCTGTTCAAAAATCTTTTCATACTCCAATGTGCTTAACAAGACACTGCAATGTCAAACACATGAGACTGTCTTTTTCTGGCCATGTTTAGGATGCATTTTTTCTTGTCGCTCCTGGGCCACATGTGTAACACGCCTTTTTCTATCCATCTCTAATATTAAGGGTCTACGTTTTCCTGTTTATTTAATCTTTTTCTTTTTTCTTCCTCGCTGTGATATCACCTTGCACACAGCTCGGTCATTTGCATATATTGGCTGTTGCTGTTGCTAACCGCACATCTGCGCTCTGTTGCACCTTAATTCAACAAGATACACCTGAGAGTTGGAGATTA
>NC_136490.1:16949163-17011663 GCF_053919585.1 Euprymna scolopes
CTTAAATTATCAACACTTCATAGAAATTAAATTTGTGGTTAAAAATTAGCATATGTGACCACAAAACGTTTTTGATGATATCTAATTTATGAATCTTATTTTTGTAGATTCTTTTTGTGGAGAGAGTGTTGGTTTTTTTTTTTTTCACAACTTAGACATTGTTACAGTCGCTACGTGGAATTGTATCAGTAATACCAGTGTTTTTCAGTTTGTTGAATACGTTTTTAATCATGAGCAAAGAAGATTGTACGATCCTTTTAAAGTGAATGTAAAAGTGAGGTTAGGATGATGGGAAGAGGAACGCGTTTCAGTTTTTTTTTTTAAGGTAATGATAGCTCTGTTTCCATTTACTTTTATCTAAAAAAAAAAAAAACGATTCGAGTTTTATATGCGTGTAGAATGAGCATGAAATTAAAAAAAATAAATAAATTATCACTTTTTGCGTTTGCTAGTTATCGTTCTGCAGGTAATTGTTATTCATAAACATTTAATGGTATTCCTTTTTGTATTTAATAGTTATCATTCTACCAATAAACATTTAATGTTGGGAGAAATTATTTTTATAGCTTTCCCTTCACTCATGGTTACGTTTTCTATAAACCAGTGTTCGTTAATGTCTCACATTAATGGTAACATAAGCCACAGAGAATGTACATTAAAGTGGGGATGGGTTTTGAAGAGAAAGATGAAATGATATCTTCCACTTAAAGTAAAGCAAGATTCTTCCGTAAATGGAATAGCATCCTTTCACATATAAACGTCATAAAAATGTAAACTAAAGAATGGTTTCATTTAAATAAACAATTTCTCATGTATATTATTTAATTGAAATTCATTATTTAGATGAGTATTATTTTTTAATTTATTTATTGCGGACTTCGGGGTCAATGACGCAGTGGATATAAACGTTGAGAATCTTTATGGTTCCAGGTGAGCATTGTCTGAAAATAGCGGTTTCAATCCTACCCAAAGCCAGCCAGAGGCTTACTGAGCCAAAACATGGTGAGACAACGACAACAACTATGGAAGACAGTAATTGTTACGAATGCAGTTAGAAGATTCCGAGTTTCTATCCGTCGTGGTTACCACCTGACGAAGGCTAGAGGAATAGTTGGCCGAAACGTCGTAAAACAACAACGAAAAAGAAGATGAGGATGATAGTGAGCAACAAATAAATTTATATAATTTCTCATATCTAATGTAATTTGCTGAGCATCACATTCAACAAATAACACCCCAGTTTCAAATCCTGTTGCATCTAGCAACACTATCAATGGCTGTTTGAATATAGATATTATTTTTGTAACAAATATTATTTTTATATTTATATATGTTTCATCTTCACCATGAATTATCAGTGAGTTATATACAACTGCGTCACTGGTCTAATGACTTGAACCCTAAACGTTAGTCACCAATGACTGTCAAGATTCAATGCACTAATCACTGTGACAAGCATAGGTATGAGAGAAAAATAAAGACTTTTATCATGAGGAATTTAGTTTCAGAAAATGTTCTATTTCCAAAGGAAATAAGTTTGCATTAGACAAAAACTTTTTATTTTTCTTTAGAGTGCTCTCCCCTTAATGGAGATCATGGACACATATACTAATATGCAGAAGTTGAAATGTCCTTGTAGGCAGGATCCTTAATTCATAAGAGCTCCTTAGGTCTTAGTGGTAAACTGACTTGTTTAGGAACGAATATTTAAAAAAAAAAAAAAAAAAAAAGTAAAAAAAATATGAACTTATATACACTTTGCATTATGTTAGCATATTATACATTAATATACATCGCTTCCAAGTTTTGAAACTGAGGGTGAATAAGCTTGAATTAGAATTCTCTAAGTTACTAGTATAGTAAATTTGTAAGCAAATGAAAAAAAAATTCATTTATACGATATACTTTCATCCACTATAAATATTCAGTTCATTAGCCCAGATAATAAGAGATCCGACATAATTGGTTAGACATGATCAGGTGCCTGGATTTTGAGACTCAAACTTAATAATGCTTGTTACATGTAACCACACTGTTAAGATGTGAAACGACAAAATGGCTGGCTATAAATATATATAGAGAGAGTTCATAGTGGATAATTATATTATATTTTAAAATAATTACATTTAAATATATATAGTTATAAATGGATAATTATATTATATTTCAACAACAATATATATGCCGCTCCCCATTTAGGGGTACCAAATTGGTCAAAGGGAAAATTATTCCCGACTCGCTTTTAAGGAAAAATGCACTTTCGTATAAATAATTAAATTCATTCAAAACATATTGCAAAAACAAAAACAAATAAATTAACATTTCCCCACCCTCTCTCTCTCTCTCTCTCTCTCTCTCTCATATATATATATATATATATATATAAAATGTCAGCCCCTTTAAGAAACTTGTTTCTTATCGTTGAGTACTTTCAGTTGTAATAAAGTCGGTAAACTTGGCTTATACGCGCAGATCGTCATATAATGATTAGAGCACTCTGACTGATATAAAAAACATTTAATAAGAATTAATGTTTAAATTGCAACTGTATCTCTCGCGGTTGACGGTAGCCGAATGATTCAGGTCCTTGCTAATGAAGCCAGACATGACTTCTGTTGTCGGGGTTCGAATCTCTCAACTGGCGTTAATAGTGACACCCTGCACTGATGATTCCCAAAAGGATGAAACATTAGTGTCTGTAGGTATTTAATAATAATTATAGTAAAAAATATCAGAGTTGTTTCTCGTTGTTTCATTGAGTTTCTATGAATTTTTTCTTCTTGTAACATTATACTGCCATGCATTTTTTTTCTATCTAAGCAAAGATTTTCGCACAGACACCAACAAGGTCACTATATATATATATATATATATATATATATATATATATATATATATATATATATATATATACATATATATATATATATATATATATATATATATACACACATATAAACCTATAAAGAATAGTTTTTTTTTTCTCGTTTTGACATTAATATTAAAAGTCAACTTTTTCTATTTAAAAATTGATAAATCAAAGTTTTTACTATACTCAGTCATGGATATATAAGAGACTTTATGAAAGTTCACCAATGTTCATATTCCTTTGAAAAACGGATTTAATTAATTAATTATTCATTTTGTATAGTTCCTTATTGGATGATTGGATTCATTTAATTATAATGCTCAGTTCTATTTATGCATATTTTCTACATTGTGGATAATTTTGCAGCATTTAAGATAAAAAGTTCTAAAAATGCACGTATTATATATATATATATATATATATATATATATATATATATATATATATATATATATATATATATATCCGTAAATACATAGAAAAGTGACCTTGTCTATATGTGTGTGTGCAGAAAGTCCCTACCAAACTCCTCTATTAATTTTTGGTCTACAGACTTGAAAATTGATATATAGAGGATTTGGACCTTTGGAATAATTTTGATTTTTTTTTTATTTCAGCCTGAAAAACGAGCATCTAATGAGTCAAAACTGCAAAAAAAAACAGTTGAATTTGGTGAGAGTAAGTCGAATAAAATTGTTAACGATGCCGTTACTTTTCATAGCTTAAAATCGTTTAATCTTTAACCTTTCATATCCATTTGATGGTAGTGATGCTGGAATAAGGAATAATGACTAATACTGGAGTGCTACAATTTTGGTTTTTGATTCTAGCAGATGGCACCCAACTCATATTTTTTAAAATCATTATTATATGTTGGATAATAATCAGTAAAGAATTGATTCTATAATAATAACTACGAAATCTAGATGAATTAAAATATAATATTTATGCTACTAGGTAATAAATAATTTATATATATATATATATATATATATAGTCATCCACATACAGTACTGTTTCGCTGTTTCACAGCTCATCAGTGCGGCTAGACAGGCAACTACCTCAAGCCAGGATTGAAACCCGACCGTTTGTACGGCAGTCAAGGCTCCTAACCATTACGCTATTGGCGGCTGCTTGAACGAGTAGTGAGTTTAACGATAAGCTACACAGAATCTTTCATGTTTCATTTTCCCATATGGAATCATCAGGCTATGATACCTGAAATTCGCGTAACATGGTGTTTACTTTAGCTAGCTAACCAATCAGATTTATTGTTATTCCCGCCCACGGGTTTATGTTTTCATTAGCTAATGGCTGGGATACACTAAGACAAGGTTGATTGGTTTCTATTTCCTTTTCTATTGTTGTTTTGTAGAGCATGATGCATCCCTTTTTTTTAATGTGTTGAATTAACAGTTGAGATTATATGTGTAACAAGCTTCATTGCCATTTATTTTCATAATTTATTACTTAGCTCTACTTATTATTGAAGTAAAATACTGAAAATTAATACGTAAATTATTATACGTTCTGTAAAGCATTTTATCTGAATATAGGAAATAATGAAATGGCATGTTATTTTATGTATCCACATAAAATGTTATAGTAAGTATATATACATTCCATATTTAAACTTTTAATTTTCAAAAAGGAAAGATAAATATTGATAGATTAATCCTATCCTGATAAAAATGCTCAATATTCGAGGTAGAGCATCAATATATGACAGGAGTAAAAATCGGGCAAATTATGATTTACAATATTTATCATTCATAAACAAGGAATACAAGATGAGGTGATTTATTTCCTTATTCCATGGAGTTTCAGAAATTTGGAATTTTTTCTTTTGAACATTACTTTCTTTCCAACTTTGAAACTTTTATTTTATTTTATTTTTGCACGAACCAGCAACGTTATAGCCAGTCTATATAAAATTATTTGCTAACCGTTTTCCTCCTAATAAAAAGACACAAATTTTTTAAACTCAAAGGAATAAGGAAATAATTCACTTTATCTTGTATTGCTTGTTTATGAACAATAAATTGTGGAAGGCATAATTTGCATTACTTTAAATCCCCTTATATATTTCTGTGTTAATATTTTTTTATTCACTTATATTTCCTTTTTATATATACCAATCCTTATTTAAAAAGCTCAATGTAATTACAGAGCAATATAATGAATAAATGACAAAAGTCTATATTTCAAATTTCATGATGTTGACCATCTTAGAATTTATTCCTTCAATTCAGCTGACATTTACACTTCTTGACAGTATTTGTTTCATTGTACAAAATCATTGACTTAATTATTATATCAATCAGTGAATCTGATTTGCCCTTACCAGATGAAATAGCAACTATATATATATATATATATATATATATATATATATATATATATATATATATATATGTCTATAAAAGTGAAATTGTGTGTCTGTGTGTGAACATTTCCCTACCAAATTGCTGTCGATTTTCAGTCTACAGACTCGAGATTTGACATAAAGGGTATAGAAAATTGGGAAAATCCTTTTAATTGGTTTTCGGTTAGGAATTTGGCTGTTAAGGAGTCAAAGTTCAACGATTTGGCCTTTGAAAACTCTACCAAGCTTCTCTGCCAATATTGGGTCTAAACACTTGAAATTTCAGATGTAAGGTAACTTGGACATGGATCAAACGTTTTAATTTGATTTGAGCCCCAAACAATAAATGTTTAAGGGTCAAAATTGGAGTCACAGTTTAAAAAAATTAACCTCTGCAGTCTCTACCAAATTACTCAGCTAATTTTTAGTCTAAACATTTGAAATTTTGCATAAAGTGTATTCAGGCATAAGGCCAGCTTTTTAATCAGTTTTTGGCCGAAAATTTGGCTGCCAAGGGGTCAAAGATAAAACGATTTGACCTAGCAAACGACTCAGCAAGTTTTTGGTCTAAACATTTGAAATTTTCCATAATAGGGATTAAGACATGCGGCAAGCATTTTAATCAGTTTTGGGGCGAAAATCTCACTGCCAAATGGTTGGAATCGAAAGAGTTGACCTTTGCAGAATCTACCACACTCTTCCGCCAATTTTGGGTCTAAACACTTCAAATTTTACATGTAGGTAGCTTGGATATGTTCAAACTTTTTATTTTGATTTGAGATCAAAACAATAAATTTTAAGAGGTCAAAATTGGGGTCAAAGTTTTTTAAAAAGTTACCTCTGGAGTCTCTACTAATTTACTCAGATAATTTCTTGTCTAAACATTTGAAATTTTATATAAAGGGTATTCACACCTAGGGCAAGTTATGAACAGTACATAGCAAAGCCGGACCGAACTGCTAGTATATATATATATATATATATATATATATATATATATATATATATATATAAGTGAACGTGTCTGTCTGTCGGTCTGTGTACATTTTCCTTCGCAATAACTTTGTCAATTTTCAGTCTACAGACTCGAAATTTGATATACAGGGTACTGAGAGTCGGGAAAATCTATGTGATCGGTTTTCGGCCAGAAATTTGGCCGTTAAGGGGTCAAAGTTCAACGATTTGACCTTTGAGAACTCTACCAAACTCCTCCAACAATTTGGGGTTTAAACACTTGAAATCTTAGATATAAGTTTGTTGGATATGGATCTAACTTAATAACTCGACTTGAGCCCAAAACCATAAATATTAAGGGGTCATAATAGGCGTCAAAGTTTTTAAAAATTGACCGTTTTTCTATTTTTTTTTTTTTGCTCAGCATACACCTCTAAACACTTGGGCAACGCCGGGCTGAAATGCTAGTATATATATACAGTAAAACTCCTTTAATTTGAACTTCCTCTAAAGTTGGACTTTCTCTCATTTGGACTTCTTCTAAACCTGGACTTTCTCTAAACTTGAACTGTCTCGTCATTGAAATTGTATTAGCATATTTGATGCAGAGTTGCAGTAAAACTGTTTACATGGTTTAGTCAGATATTGCACAGAAATGTTAATATTGATACTATGTAATAAATGTGGATTAGCTATTGATAATTAATTTACACTAACTGTAAATTTTTTTTTCAGATTGCTATATTTAAAATAGTGTAAAAAAAAAAACTATCACAATGGCTTGCAACTCTAAAATCAGAGAATACATCTGGTCTAGAAAAAATTCTTAAAGCCAAACGGTTACCGACCAACCACGCTGTTCTTAAATTACTTAATGCAAATGATGTTGACATGTGGCCGCAACAAGATTTGGAAACTACTGATCAATATTCTGAAGGCAGTAATGGTGATGAAAATAGCGACAGCTCCCATTCTCTGTACCCTAATGTAAATAACCAAGAACTCTCTGATGAAACAATATCATGGGATGATGCAGAAAAGTCTATGGAAACGGTTATAAAATTTCTAGAAAGAAGTCCTTACTTTATTGACAACTATGTTTTGCAAGCAATGTCACTCCGAAGAAATATAATCATAAAGAAGCTACAGAACCAAGAAATTGTAGATTTTCATGATCGCTTACGGAATACAATGGCAGCGCCTGAGAGCTCAATCGATGAAAATAGAAACTACAATGAGACTCATTCAATGAATAAATAAAAAAAACTGTATTTTACATAAATGCATGATTTCTGTAGATGATAACTTAGGTAATAAATACCTAACAAGTAAGAGTAGATTTAATTTATTTTCAATGTTTTTGTTCCTGGTAAATAATATTTAACAATTCTTACTTGCAATATATCGTAAACTCAACTTAATATATTCTTGAAGTATCATATAGCAATGAATTTCATTTACTATTTCTTAATTCTTAGAAAACTAAAGTTAACTGCAGCACATTTTTTTATCAGGAAACTTGAACAGCATCCTCTAATTTGAACGAATCGGATGTTAAAATTATAGGAGTTATACTGTGTATATATATATATATATATATATATATATATATATATATTATAGAGAGTAATAGACGATAGATCCAAAGTGCAAAGTTTCAATTGATGTATGAATACTTTAAAAGTGCTGTGCCCGAAGTACTACTGCAGATGCATGGTAAACTCGATAGGTGTATTTACCTAAAGGTATATTAATACAGAAATAAAAGATCGATAACTTTGAAATGATAAATCAACTTTAAAAGGAGAAAAAAAACAAAATCGGATTTTGTTTTGTTTCACCTTTTGAAACTGATTTATAATTTCACAATTACTGATCTTTTATCCTCTCTCTCATATATATATATATATATAAACGTGTGTGTGTGTGTGTGTGTGTGTGTATGTTTGTGTGCATCCATACATTTTTCTAAGGATTTTAAATCTTTCTAAGAGACAAAAATTATTTCAAAACATTAAAAATACATATAAAAAAACTGTTATATAGCATTAAAAACGAAAATAAATATATATACAATCAATATTTCAAAAGGATCTTCTAGTGCTTTCAAAGAGTTGATGCGAGGCCACGGCAAAAAAGAAAAAAAAAAACGCGTTTAATAAAGGCAGATTTTTTTTCTCTCTTTATAATCTTTTACCAAATTAAAAGCTAACCTCTCAACATTTTTATCACAAATCCTGTGCATTCTTAAGAACTCAAGAGAGACGAAATACGCCGCTTCTTCTTTTGGGTTTTCGGGTTTTAATGACACGTTACCAGAAAATAGTTTTCTTTGAATGCCAAAACCTTAAATCTTTGATCAAAGTCTCGTGTCTTCAATAATTTTTTGGCCATATATATATATATATATATATACACACACACACATATATATTTTTGGCTATATATATATATATATATATATATGTATATATATATAGCCAAAAAATATATGTATATATATATATATATATATATATATATATATATATACACACACACACACACACATTTTTTGGCCATATATATCTCTATATATATATATATATATATATATATATATATATGCATACACATATATTTTTTGGCTATATATATATATATATATATATATATATATATATATATATACACACACACATTTTTTGGCCATATATATATATATATATATATATATATATATGCATACACATATATTTTTTGGCTATATATATATATATATATATATATACACACACCTTATTTTCGCACTTACTTCCCTTGTAGCAAAAGAAAAGAGCCTTAAAATATAGTCGTTCCAAGTCAATGCTTATATATAAAACCTATCATTGAATGATTACTACTTCGAACCAGAGATCAATTGCTGATCTTGTTTAAAGCAACTTGATTAAATATATAAAATTTATACAAGGGTTGACCCAAAAGTAAGGCCGCCTATTTTTTAACTAAAAAACTATAACGCTGAAGAATTATGAAGGTGGGAGTGGTACCATTAAAACAAGCAACCATTTGCGCTCCAGAATTTATTTTTCTTCATAGTCACCACTATAGTATTCACAATGCAGCCTCTTTTGATGCTTCGGCCGTAAAAGTCCAGATTGCACTTTGCCACTCACACCTCTGTTGCTACTCTGAAATCAACGAACCCATCTCCTAACTATTGAAATCACCTGTATCGGTTTTGTAAACGTTCAACAGGTGCCAGTGAATGCTGATGGGTTCAGTTCTTTTCTACATGGAGGAATTCAATGATGCATCTCTGCTTTTGATGTATATCCATGATAGAGGGTGTTTCCTTAGAGTCTCACACCATCAAGATCTGCAACAGAGAGATGAAACTTTCAGGTCATGAATGCATAATTTTAATTATCATGACGATGAAATCTGAAGTCTCCTCTGATCTATTCGGGCGGATTAAAAAATAGGAGGCATTACTTTTGGAACGGCACCTGTTATTTATGTTCATATCACAAAAAGAATAAAATTTCCTTTAAATCATTAGAAAGACTATTTTATCTTGATTCTACTCAAAAACTGTATTACAGTGAAACCTTCTTTTGCAATTAATTCTTTCATTTATCAGACATCGGCTATTTTTCAAACTTGAATGTAATTTGAATGTTGCCACTGTTGAAATGAAATTCATAATTCATAAATGAATTTTTTAAATGTCTGTCTTTTCTAAATGTCACAATCACTAATAATTGCCTCTTTGAAATACCTGTCAAGTTGTCAATGGGTTGCCTTTCATCAAAACGACACATCTCTTTTCATATGTATTATTATGCTAAAGCAGGGTTAATCAACGTTTGTTTCCCTAAGGTTTTGTCCTACATATTTTTTTTCCACAACAAATAAATGTTAAAATAAGTGATGGGACGATTTCAATATTTTTCCCAGCTTCCGATACTGTTGGAGTGGCACCCCTACTGATTCTGACGATGGACTATTCCTGACGTCATTTCCGGTAAGCAGGTTCTGCTTTCCAGTTAGTCTGGACCCAAAACTCAGAGGGAAAGAGTCGTAACATTACTTGCCATTCAGTTGAGCGCAGTTTCCACTCAACTGACATATTTGTATTTCTGTTAATATATTATTCATTTCTTTTAATATGTTATTCATTTCTTTTAATATGTTATTCATTTCTTTTAATATATTATTCATTTCTTTTAATGTTATTCATTTCTTTTGATATATTATTCATTTCTTTTAATATGTTATTCATTTCTTTTAATATGTTATTCATTTCTTTTAATATATTATTAATTTCTTTTAATGTTATTCATTTCTTTTGATATATTATTCATTTCTTTTAATATGTTATTCATTTCATTGTTTTAGAGTTTTCTAATTATGCCTTGCAACGTTTACATCACAACCAATACAATTATCGATTCCATATAAAATTATCGATTCCGATTCTTTATAAATCTAAATGTTTAACTATAAAATGGTTATTTTGTTCGGATTACTGTAAAATCACATATTAAATATACATACATTTTCTCAAAAGGTAAAAACACCCTTGTGATATATAGATTTTAGTTTTACTGTTTGTTTAAAATCAGTAAGTACTTATTATTTTATTATTACTGGCAGCCATGGAAGATTTTGTTTTAAACAAAATCAAATTAAGAAAGATAATTAAAGGAATCGACTTTGGCATTGGAAATCAGGCACAAATTTTTTCAATTTCACTACATGAAAAAGTTCCGATTTTTCCGATTAATCGTCCCAACACTGGTTAAAATATTTCCAAGTTTCAAGATTGAATTATGATAAAAAAATGGAACTCCTATTTTAATTTGTTATATATTATTATTTGCAATTAACTGAAAAATATCATTCTCTCCCTCCATGTTTTTTTTATCCGCTCTCATTGAAAATCTCTCTCCTTTCAAAAGTCGGATGTAATAGAACAAGGAAAGAATAAAAGGTTTAGAATAGTTCATTAAAAACAAAAGGGAATAGCACCACCAGCATTAAGAGTATTTAAACAGTAGCTAAAAAGGAAAAAGAGGAGAAATAAAGAGAAGAAAGATAAAGCAAGCAGAAAATTACTAACTTGAGATTTCGTATTTCTATTTTTTTATATATTCAACTTCGTAAACTACAATTTATTCTGACACAAACAATATAATTCGAGTTGAATAGTTGACCCAATGGATTATATTTTCTCTTTTCGATATGTGTGTGTATATATATATATATATACACATACAAGCAGACTGCCCAGCTGTAGTTATTATTACAGGGCCTATCAATTCCAATATTCAGTAGCGATTTCAAAAGTTGTAGCAAAATATGACTTGGGTACCATCAGCTCGAATAGAAACCCAAACTCTCCAACCTTATTCGATACCATCTTAGCTACGTCCATACGCATATAAAAAGTAAAAAAAAACAAAAAAAAAAACACGTTGTTTAACCTATAAATGTATATTTGCGCATGTGTACAAGTAAAACGTTTAGTCAACTCATGCCTGCCACGTTCCACTTATTTTTTTCAATTTTGACCCCTTAACAGTCTAAAAGTCAAATCGAATTTGTTCCACAGGTCCAAATACCCTATATATCAAGTTTCAAGTCTGCATATCAAAAATTGACTGAATAACTGAGTCGAAACCATTCCTCACATAAACAAGATCACTATATATATATATATATATATATATATATATATATATATATATATATATGAGAGAAAGAGAAGGGGCGAAGGAAGAGAGAGAAAAGAGAGAAAATATAAATTTCTATATTTATGCAAATATTATTGCCTACATATATGCATATATGTTTCAGTTGAAATTTGAAACTCAGCTTCCTCTGACCACCATGAAATTTATACAGCTCTACATATTATCGAACGCTATATTACAAACTTTATGAGATACGTAGATATACACATGTTCACTTTAGATTCCCTTCTATTTCTCAAACACTGATTTACTAGAGCAGTGAACAATATTAATTTTCCTCTTTCCAATCGACTACTCAACCACGTTTTACTCTATCTTTCTTGTCTTTTCTTGCCAGATTCTATGACAAGAATTAATTTGGCCTGATGAATTATCCAACAGTGACATTACCAAAGGTAGCATTACTAAGAAATGTTGTACTATTTATCGTATGAACAAGTCTGAGGCTCAAATATTGATATTTTGAATATTTGGTCAGGATTTACTTGTAGGGTGAAATATCTTCATGTCAAGTGTTCTGACAAATTCCCGTGCAAAGACACTCTTAAGACACTCGAGGTCTCTAGTAGGTAATTCAAACTTTCTCTCCTCTTTGTATGATTGTCAAGTTTTAATATTTTGACAGAAACGAAGCATCAAAAGAGGCTGCATTGTGAATAGTGATGACTATGAAGAAAAATAAATTCAAATTGCGAACCCACGTGACCTATTTTTCGGCATTCCTTTTGATCAAGGCCAAGTTGATTAATGACCGACTGTTGATAAATGTCCAATCAAAAACGTTTTCTCTCCACCTCCTTGGCTTTCCTCTGTCTCTTTTGCCTTCTAACATACTCTCAAAGCATAAATTTGACAGGCCAGTAGTAGTTGATCGTTTGACACGAGCAAAAACTTTAAGGCTTATACTTTAGATTTTATCTAATATATGGGGTAGGGAAGTAGTTTGACTGAGGGTAGATCTTTTTTTTTTTTTTTATCGGGCGATATGCTGTAATGAAACGTAATACTAGAGGGCGGCAGTACTAGGGGTCTATCTTCAAAAACCATTTGCACCTAGCTTAATCTCTTCATTAGGATGATAATAGATAGAGAAAAAAAGAATTTTTGAAAAAAAGTCATTTTTGGCATGTGGGGGGCTTTTTTTACGATAGTGCCCCCCCCCCCGGGACCCAAAATTACCATTTGCAGCAAAAAATTTACATTATGCAAAATTGCATGCACCTAAACGTCCTAAATGGATACAAATTGGTATAGATAGTTGAGACTGATGATTTCTAGCCATTTTTGAGGCATTTTTGGGTTTATAGGATGAAAAGAAGGGCCAAAATGAGCCGAAATTTGCTCAAAATTACCCGAAATCTTAAAAAATCAGCTATTTGGCTACTATGTTACTCTAAAAACGTCCGAAATGACTATGAATGGACTTAGTTGGCTAAAACTTACATTACCCCATAATTTCTAGCCATTTTTGAGGCATTTTTGGGTTCCTAGGATAAAAAGAAGGTTCAAAATGAGCCGAAATTTGCCCAAAATTACCCGAAACTTAAAAAATCGGCTATTTGGCTACTATGTTACTCCTAAAACATTCCAAATGACTATGAGTGGACTTAGTTGGTTAAAACTTACATTACCCCATAATTTTGAGGCATTTTTGGGTTCCTAGGATAAAAAGAAGGGCCAAAATGAGCCGAAATTTACCCAAAATTACCCGAAACTTAAACAAACGGCTATTTGGCTACTATGTTACCATTACAACAATGAAGGACCAAAGAGAAATGAAGGACTACAGTATACTGAAATGAAGAACCTGACAGATATAAAGGACCCAGTATAAAAAAGGACCCAGCATAAATGAAGACCCCAGTAGAAACACAGTGTCCTAGGGGGTTAGGTCCCCTACAGGTTTTTCCCAATTTTTCAGATCCTGCCCAAAAAGGCTCCCACCTAGCCTTCCAAAAATTTCATCCCCCCACCAGGGACATAAATTCTATCAACAGGCTTAAAAACCATTCACAGAAACTGACTAAGCAATGTAGGTATATGTGACATAACAACATACAATCCCCTGCCTTTGATAAGCCACTTATTCGAAACAAATTTTTCACCTCAATGTTTTTGTGTGCATAATTATTATTTGTCTCTCTGGGAATTTCCCTTAGGGGATTAAGTGAACATTGCATTGCATGGTTTATTAACTGTTCTTTGGGGGATTTCCCTTTTATGTGAAATGGAACTAATTCCTTTCACAGTTTTGGGGTGGGGGAGGACACTAAGAGAAATGAAGGACCCAGCAGAAATGAATTTCTGTTGAATAGAATAAGAATCTATTGCAGTGTTATTATGAAGCCATTGCAGTGTTGTTATCAAGAAGCCATTGCCATTGCAGTGTGTTCTAGCCAACTAAGTCCACTCATAGTCATTTGGAATGTTTTAGGAGTAACATAGTAGCAAAATAGCCGATTTTTTAAGTTTTGGGTAATTTTGGGCAAATTTCAGCTCATTTTGGCCCTTCTTTTTATCCTAGGAACCCAAAAATGCCTCAAAAATGGCTAGAAATTATGGGGTAATGTAAGTTTTAGCCAACTAAGTCCACTCATAGTCATTTCGGACGTTTTAGGAGTCACATAGTAGCCAAATAGCTGATTTTTTAAGATTTCGGGTAATTTTGAGCAAATTTCGGCTCATTTTGGCCCTTCTTTTCATCCTATAAACCCAAAAATGCCTCAAAAATGGCTAGAAATCATCAGTCTCAACTATCTATACCAATTTGTATCCATTTAGGACGTTTAGGTGCATGCAATTTTGCATAATGTAAATTTTTTGCTGCAAATGGTGATTTTGGGCCCCCGGGGGGGGGGGGGGGGCAATATCATAAAAAAAGCCCCCCACATGCCAAAAATGACTTTTTTTCAAAAATTCTTTTTTTCTCTATCTATTATCATCCTAATGAAGAGATTAAGCTAGGTGCAAATGGTTTTTGAAGATAGACCCCTAGTACTGCCGCCCTCTAGTAATACGTAATTTCGAAACACCTCAATGCGTTTGGTTAGTTCATGTGATACAATCAAGGCCATATAAACTTGGAGGAGATAAATTAAGTAAACTTTTACCTTAACAGCTATCGGCACCCTTTTTGATTTTAGAATGGTGCTGTGTTTTTGGACAGCCGCCCAACCCAGCTCGATTTTGTGTTTCAATGTCATCTCGTGATCACTTGAGAGTGTCAGTATATGCCCTTAATATATGAATTGGTTCACCTGTTTGATGGGTTTACTGTGAATAATCATGTTTAGGTTACTTTAGAGATTTAAATTCTATTCTTTGACTAATGATGCTTTTCACTGTTTCTCGTTCTAAGCAACATAAATTTTCCATTTTTTTTTATATATATATTTTTTTTATATATATATTTTTTTTATATATATATGGCTAAAGATTTTTTATTGACTGATCTGATCCGAAATCAATTTGTAAGTTAATATTTTTACCTGCATAAACTTTCTAGCATTTTCGTCAATTTTAGACATTTTTCATTCTACAGATTCGTGTACTAAACATCTAGTTTGGCTTTTAACTCACCAATGTTACGATTGCAATTCACATTTTTCACGAGCACATCATCTACGTGTTTTTCGCAAATCCAACATTGTCAATTGCAGTAATGCAAACAAAAACGTTTTATGAATGTTTAAAAAAATCGTGATAACAACCACCAGCTTTATTATTCGACTAATAATCATAGTTAAATTGGTGTCAATAAAGCAAGAAAGTATGTAAATAATCTTCCATGCAAATACGATTCTAATTCATTATGTTATTGTGTTAACAAATATTATTATAAGGTTTTATAAATAGAAGTATTGCTTCAAAACAAAATGTATGAATGACCGATCACGTGACCTACAATCGCAGAACATCTTAAAATTCCTCTGTTACCTCACAAAAATTTGGAAAAAAATTACGGTTGCAATAAAAAAAAAACGAAAACAAAACGTTTCATTATTTACTTAAAATGAGATTCAAAATCTTAATTTTCTATATGAAACTTAATATTTGCATTTACTGAACATTTACTTTATTGTCATCTGATTCAGAATTTGTAGGAACATCTGACGTTGCGTGGGACTGGATGAGAATCAAAGAATGTTCAACACTTCCAATACTTTTATTGTCATGAAGATTGACGAAATCCCTCATTTTTCAATCGATCGATTACCTGCTCTAGTTTGGGGATGGACCTTAGTTCACCGGAATGGAGCTTCACATGCCTCCTCAACAACGACTTAGTCCACAATATATCTACATTGCACTGTAGAGAACCTACTATTGATTTAATAAAATTATTTCTATATAATGACTTGAATTAAAGTTTAAAATGCAAAAGTTGCATGAATCAGTTGTGATCTAAACAGAAACATTCATCTTGAAAGCATCCCTGTCATATCAAAGAACTTACTGTTTATTTTAGACGCTGATCCCGTCTTCTCGTGCGGAGATTAAACTTCTCAAATGCACTTGTTATGTTAGGCTGTAAAAGGATGTTAACTTTGGTCAAAATCGAACTGTTCCTTGTTTAACCAGATTTTTTCAATTATCGACTTTTGATACTTATCAGAGGCATTCTGATGCAAAAATTATCTTAGACCATTTCCAGACACAAAGTATATTATTGTGAAATTTAAAAAAAAATTGAGCCAGCGCTTTCAGAGTCTATAGAGTACGAACTCTCAGACACACAGTCATACAAAGTGTCTTTTATCTATACTCTTATAAATTCGTTTTTCTTTTGTGTGTATTGATATTCATATTAAAAACCCTCTTTTCTAATTATTTAAAAAGAAAATATAATTTTCTTATATACGGGCTGTGGAAATGCATTCACTAGCAAACGATCTAGCTGGTTTGCATATTCTTTTAAACATTCATTTTAATTAATTCCCTATTAGTTGCTTCAGTTTTCTTATGGGATGATCATCTTTAGTTAACTATTACATGTAATTATATTCATGCAGATATTCTACATGATTTATACTTGCATAATATTTGCGTAAAAAGTTTATAGTAAACACAAAATTGTTTCCATATATATTTATGTATACGTATATATTTTTGTTTAACAAATTTTGCCTACCAAACTCCTCCCAGAGTTTTTGGTCTACAGACATGAAACTTCATATATAAGGTATTTGAATCCATGCAAAGCTGGGTGGAACTGCTCGTATACATATACATATATATATATATAAGCTTTTTCAACCGTTAAGCATTTTATTGAATAATGGTTATGGAGAGGTGTTCACAGAGCAAATTCAACTCATGATTGTCTCTGGTGTGGCATGCCATTGATTAACCATCATATGGGACTTCCTCAACCACCCAGATCCAAGATGGTTGAAGAAGTACAACATGGTAGAACCAATCATTCTATGATCAGTTGGAATACAAATATATCGATCAATTGGGATCCTCGGCTGACACTCAAAATGTTTAAAGGTTGTTGTCAATTCCATTATTGGTGAGAGAGCAAAGGTGTCAACATAGTAGTAACTTGTCAGCCCCTTTATTGAGATTAACTTCTTCAAGGAATGGCGGGAACTTAGCACTGCTTAGTGTTTATCAGACAAGATTTTGGTAGCACTAAAGAATTTATTGTGATTCTTCTATATAACCAAATCCACTATTTTCTTTGAATATTTCGAATAGAAAGATAATTTTTTTCTTATATTTTTTCATTCACATAAACTCATACAGATAACTGTTCACCATTCTACTATGTATTCTATGGTTTAGTGCCTATCAGACGACATTTTGATGGTACTGTGTCTACAGAATTTATTGTGGGTTTTCTATATAACAGAATCCATTCCACTATGCATTCTATGGTAGCATTTATCCTGTATTTTGTAGAGCCTAACCCTATCCCAATAAGACAGATATGAATTCACTGTACATGATGGGGTTATTATTGGCCGATTTAGTTTTTATCGAAGATCCAGAAAACTCAATAATTGTCAAAATATAAAAAATTTTAAAAAATGTACTACTAATTCCTACAAATTTTACAGTATTTAATATTGTTCTCACATGAGCACGCTGTCAAATGTAAAAGTTAATAAAATGTTGTTTACAGAAGGAATCATATAGATGACATACAAAACCGTGCTGGAATCCTGATGCTTTTCAAAATAGCAATATGTCTGCCTCTTTCGATGATAAATTTAATTAAATTCATATTGGCAGGTGATTTGTAATGGCTTCAAAAATTTGGTTATTACAGAAAATAACGTTGGTTTTATTTTCTTATGTCAGCATGCAGAGATGTTCGATTATCAAAACGTGAAAACTTATGAGATTGCTGGAATAACGCCTACAACATATCAGGAAAATTCTATCTTTATTACTATATTAGCATGCAACCCATCATTGCACGGTCATAAAATACACGTAAATATGATATTTTAATCTATGCAGATTTCGTATTTATTATTATTATTATTATTATTATTATTATTATTATTATTATTATTATTATTGAGCCAAATCTTTATTGATTATTATATTATACCCAATATGGTTGAATTAAAAAATGCAGTACACAAAGTTAAGAAGCCGGAAGTGAACTCGGTTTAGCTTAATATGGAATGGAAAGGAAGTCACAAAACATGAAACGAAATGCGGAACCATAAGGAAATAATTTATTTAAAAAAAAAAAGTATTTTAGTTTTAACATTTCTTGTGTTATCATGAAATAATAAAAACATAATAAACTTCCATTTCAGTTTCATAATTCAATTGAAATTAACTACCCTGTTTTATGATACATTATTTATGACAAAATTATGTGATACAATTTGTGGATGACATTCTATATAATACTTAAAATATATATATATATATATATATATATATATATATATATATATATATATATATATATATATATATATATATATATATTAAAAAAAACTGTATTTCCACAAATGTAAATAAAATACTTTTTAAAAAATTATTTTCGTATGAATATATCTTAAATATTAAAAAAAATATTTATAGAAATGTAAACTATGAAAGTTCAAATTACTTTTTGGAAATAAAATATTTCCATATGAATATAAATATTAAAAAAATATATTTATAGAAATATAAAACAAGTGAAGCATGCAAGCAAGCTGAGGATGATCGAAGGTTACATCGGCTAAAACGTTGTGAAAATAACTAAGATAAGAATAGTAGTCTGAATAATTTAAATAGCACAAATTTCAAAAATTCCAAAACCTAACTGAATAAACATAAAATATTCAAGAATTTAAAAGCTGCCAACTTTTACCAGAAGGACTGCATTCAGCATTAGATAACATAAAAAAGGGGTTTAGCTAAATAAGGAATGGAAGTCATTAAACATGAAACGAAATACGAAACTATAAGGAAATTATTTATTTAAAAAGAAATATTTTAATTTTAGCATTTCTTGTGCTATCATGATAAAAATTATTTTGATATGAATATATTTTTAATATTAAAAAAATATTTTTTAGAAATGTAAACTATGAAAGTTTAAACTACTTGTTTGAAATAAAATATTTCCATATGAATATGTTTTAAATATTAAAAACAAATAGTTATAAAAATGTAAAAAAATAAAAGTTTATTATTTTTTTTATTGTTCCATGATAAAACAACAAGTGTTTCCATATGGTTTCATATTTCGTTTCATGCTTAGTGACTTCCATTCCATATTTAGTTAAACCGAGTCAACTTCCGGTGTCTTAACTTTGATACTGAATTTTTGAACTTATTCCCCAATATATAGTAGTGATTTCAAAAGTGAAAACAAATTGAAAAAAAAAAATATTACTTGGATACTATCAGGTAAAATCGAAACACACTCTTCAAAAAATTACAACTCCAGCCTTAGTCGTTGCTGTTTGAGCTATCGTCAGCTAGCTAAGAAATAACTAAAAATGAACCGACTTTAACATAAATGTATATTTGTGCATGCATACAAGAACATTGTAAGTCAACTTATGCCTGCTAAGTTTCAATTGTTTTATATTTGGACCCCTTAGCAGCTATTTTTACCGGCATTCATATGTATAAAATAATGGTCTTCAAAAAATGATATTATTTGACCCACCTCACGCCACTCTATGACCTTGCATCTCGGAGGAAATGCACTATGAAAAGTGGAAACAGATATACAGCCATACACATATGAGTTTTATATACACAGACTAAAGCTGAGTTAACGTTTGTTTTTTTTGTCTGAGACTTTTTTCCCTATTCAACTGTGTGTATATGTACTTTTATACACACACACACACACACATATATATATATATATATATATATATAAAATAAAATTTAAGTTAAAATATTTTAACTTATTTGAATGACAAAAGAAACAAAAAAAATCACTTTAATTCCATAAATATAAAAACAAAATGAACATTTCAATCTTCGATACAAGTGAATTCTGCAGGTGAAATTTAGCTCAATTATTAAAACTTTAAATCTAATAGAGCAACTTTACCATCAAGTCGAATACAAAATTTATGACATATGAAAACCATTTTGTAATCATGCTCCAAAAAAGTTAACTTTCACAAATATGATTGTGTACATATGTTTCAAATTTTTTGGACAATTATCTCTTTCGCACAAGACAGAATTTTCTTCGTATGCTGAAAAGATTATTAAAAAAAACTTCCATAACATTTACACAATAATATGTATTGATGTTGAATTTTTGGAGCATTATGACAAAAATATTGATTTTTCGTAACTTCTGTATTGTATTGAATTATAACAAGCACACACATGCATATATATTTATTATTATTATCATCATTATTTTATACATCTACATAAACATTTTATGTATCTATTTTTATTATTTACTGAGTGCTCAACATGTATGTAGAGCTAGATAGTAAGGTTTGAAAAAATATATAGCAATTATGCTACATGGAATTTTCTGCGTTTCATACTCGTGAAGATTCTTCAGGCTATTGCATGTTTGAATGAGAAATTAGTTGTCTTAAACTTCACAGGACCCCAAAATTTATTAAACTGCAAAAGTGAAATAACAACTATATGTATACACAAAATAAACTTTACCTTAGGATAACAAGACAGAGAAAAACATTATTAAATAATAACAATAACAAAGACAATGATAATCATAATTACAATAATAATTAATAAATAAACAAATACACTCGTCTTTAATAAAATGTAAATGAAAAACAGCCAGATTAAAACTAGGTCACTTCCCAACAAAAAGAAAAGAGAAACCAGATCCCTGCCAAAAAAAAAAAAAAAAACCAAAGAAACAGGTGAATTAGAGGTCACGTGAACACTTTCCTGATAAACACGTGCCCATTCTCTATGATAAATAGATGTGTGAATAACAAAGAATATGATTGGCTGACTAGCAAACCCATTACCCCGGAAATATATATTATTATATATTATAAAATATATAAACACATGAAGCAACATCGATTACATGCAATGATCTGAGGAATCCTCACTAGGGCGAAATGCCGAAAATTCTGTGCAGCTTAATTGCTATGTTTTCCAAACTTCTTGTTGTTGCTATTTTATGATTTTCAAAATACCTTTCTCAGATTCAATACTTTTTTAAGGTGAGCCGTACTGTGTGAAAAGGATAGTCAAAACAAAGTGCAATAAAGAACGTACAATTTTATATGCATTAAAAGAGCATAGAAAGATGTGTGCAGAACAGGAGACTTTATTGGTCTGGTCGCATTGAAAGAGTAGAGTTCTTGTGTTTGCAAATGACAGTCTCTTTTCTTGATTGACAGCAATAACTTTCTTTGAATTAATTTCTTCTCATGCTCTAATTAAAATGACTGGATACATCTTAAGAGTATTCTTGTTTATAACTAAGAAACTATTTTTTATAGTAAAGAACTTCTGTTTGGCTACAGGAAACCCTTTTATCCTTATTTTATGTCTTTATAAAAATTGTGATACGAAAAACAATTCAGATTCTAAAATTGTTATTCAAAAACACTGATCTGTAAGAGTTTAATATAAAATGAATCTGAGTTTGTTCCGTCTCTAAAAAATCTCAATTTTGGAAAGCAAAGTAAATGAAAACCTGTTATACTCCTTTTAAATTTTATGCTTTTTCTAAAACAGAATTTTCTTCAAAGAGAACTTGTTTTGCTTTTAAATTCTCATCAACATTTTTAAATGCACGGAATTAACGTCGTATTAATAAATTTGTCAAAAAAACGAACGAAGCTTCAAAACGCTTCGAGTCTTAAACATTAAAAAAAAAATACTAAGAACTTGATTTGGGAATATTTTTAGGATTGCATAGAACCCAATTTGTAAACCATTTATTTTTTATAAAAAAAATTTGAGAAATTGCTTTAATTATTTTGACGGCTACCTTTTTTTCTCATCCTTATCTTTCAACTAGTGCCATATGTTCTGGATTAAATCATTTTTTTATTACAACCTTTACACAAACACTCATAAAATGAACACAATTGGAAAATATATTTAAAAAATGTACAAAGTCGTACTGTTCTCGTTGAATGCGTTCAGTTTTACGTTTCAGAATTTTTGATATAAGGATTGATGATTCATATTAGTTAAATTTTTCAGACTATTTCTCATCGTGAGTGTTATTTTCACTCTGTAGCCTCTGACTTGTATCTAGTTAAATTCAGAAATCAAGGACCCGTGGCATAGTGGATAAAGTACTTGGTAAAATTCAGTTGTAAAGTTTCGATCTTTTGGAGATTGAAGGTTCAATTCTCAGTGAAGGCAAAACTTAAAATACAATTGTAACTTACTTCAAACTTCTGTTCAGTCATGGTTACTTTTGTCGATTAAATAAAGGGTTCGATACGAAATTTCATGCAGATTATTGAGTTCAAAAACATACACCTGAAGAAGGTCGGAGGGTTCATCAACCGAAACATTGTGAAAATAATGCTCAAGATGAGAACAGTAGTCCAAAGGATCCAAATAATACGTTTTTAGGTTTGACGTTTCTGAATTTTTGAGATGAGGATTGGTTATCCATATTATTTGGATTCAACGAACTACTGTTCTCATCTTGAGTGTCATTTTCACAACGATTTGGTCGATGTAACCTCTGACCTTCTTCAGGTGTATCTTGTCAAACTCGCGAATGTTTCTGTCCAACTCTGGAATTTGGACGGAATTTCGAATGAAACTATTTATTTCACAGGGGTAGCATGCTCTTATTCCGTCAGTCATGACTGGATAGAGATCCTAAGTAATTCGCAATTGGATTTTTCAGTCGCCCATACTGAGAACTGAACCTAAAAACTTGAGAAAATCACTTTTACAATTGATTTTCCAAGTACTATAACCAGTGCGCCATGGGTCTGAACGTATGAGAACAATAATCCGGAGATTCCAAATAATACTGGTATCCGTTGTCTTCATGTTTCTGCATCTGTGCCTCACACTAAGTAACTTGCCATATCACCCAGGAAATCAAAAGTTAACTCGTACAAACTGCATCACTGTTGACTTTTGTCATTGTTGGGGGTCAAATGGTTTTTAAAAAAAAGCTATTAACAAACAGTAAGTGTTTGTTCATTTCTTCATCCATATTTCACATTATGAAGACAATTTCAGATTTAACTCTTAGAAATGACCGAAACAAAACTGGACTTTTCAATCCGTTAAAAACGGGCAAAAGTTATAGCCCATTGGCTAACAGTGAGTGCTTTATGTCAAACTTCTAGAGTAAATGTGGGATATTGGTGACTAATTTTTATTAATCGTTATTCATACCTGGCTGTGCATCGATCGCATCGTATAATTATTAGTTTGCTGCACCTTATCATAGAAAAGGCCCATACAAAATTTCAGCCAGATTTTCGATAATTTCCAGGAAAAAGTGGAACGAACAAACACACTAAGAGATGTATATTATATATAAATTAAAACTTACTTGTTATTGCACTCAAAACTTAGAAAGAATTATTAAGGTACAGAACAAAAAAAATGCGAAATGAAAATAATATAAAAATAAAAAACTATAACAGATGAAAATTACTGAATTATCTATACTCCTACAAACCTGAATTTTTTTTTGTGTGTATTGATATTCATATTAAAAACCCTTTTTTCTATTTATTTAAAAAGACAATACAACATGGGTCATGGAATTGCATTCATCTGCAAAAGATCTAGCTAATTAGCATTTTTTAAACATTCATTTTAATTAATTCCCTATTAGTTTTTTTCTCTTTTCAGTTTTCTAATGGGATGATCATCCTTAGTGAACTATTACGTGTAATTATATTCATGCAGATATTCTACATGATTTATAATTGCGTAATATTTGCGTAAAAAGTTTATAGTAAACACAAACCTTTATATATATATATATATATATATATATATATATATTAGTTTAAAAAATGTTTCCTACCAAACTCCTCTGTCAGTTTTTGGTCTAGAGAGATAAAACTTAATATATAGGGTATGCAAACCCATGCGAATCCTTATATTTGAAAATTGGGGAAAGTCGATGCAAAAGTGTGGAAATTAAAAAAAAAAATGGAACTTGCCAGGTGATGGTTGAACGACAGCATTATGAATATGCATGCGTAACCTAATAGCTATTTGGTTGATATTTTAATTTTTAGCCTTGCAGCAAACATATTTCCATAAGTCAGGCATTAACGTCAAAGGAAAAAGTAAATCGTAAGCTAAACATTTTGGTTTCGATTCTCGGTGGTGATGCATGAGTCAATTATTTTTTAACTGTTTAAATCATTACTATATATTGGATCCAATATAATATAATAATAAATACAGGGTGACCCAAAGAAAAAAAAAGCTAAATGGAGGCCATCTAGAACATATGCTGTAGAACGGAGAAAAAAAAAGCCAAAGACCCTAGTGTTTTGATGTGATGTTTTGAATATAATAAACTAGTTTGATTACCAAAGTGTAATTTCATTCGGACAAAACACTAAGAAACGGGGCCTAATAAGAGTTGGGGCCCGTTTATTTTGGGGTAACCCTGTACGAAATCTGCATTAATCAAAATATTATATTTAAGCATATTTTACGACCGGGCAATGCCGGGCGGCCTGCTAGTAAAACTAATAAAACGAAAGAAATCGTAATAATTCTGATGAAAAAAAAAAAAAAAAAAACTAAATAAGTTAAATTTATTTCAAATAAACCGCGATGGAGACTTCTTGAATCAGCGTTTATCGCAAATGCAAGCACAATTAAACAACGTGGAGGTTTCTATAATTTATCGCAATTAATAAGTAAATTTCTATTAAAAGAACATAATTTAATTTTACACACAGGTTAACTCTCTCACACCATAGAAAACATCTCCTATATTAATTAATACATATAATCAGTGAATAAATTGTATAGCAAATATGCACTCATTTCATTTCAGTTACACATCTATATTACAATTATAACGGTTATATTTATTCCAAAACAGACTATAAATTACATCATATCTTTTTAAATATATTAACGGCTATATGGCGTTAAAGAAACTCTTACTCCCTTCACAGCGCTATAACTTTTTCTGATTTCCCAACGACTTTTTTCGTCCTGAAATAGAACAAAATCATTCTTTTGCAGCAAATATATTTTCAAATACTCTACTGGTATTTTATTTTCTTCGATTTATTTAATCCAGAAGAAGTCTTAAAATGAAGACGAAACGTCGATGGGCGCATAATTTGGTTATATCTTTTTTCATCTCTCTATATACAAATAGAAAGAGAGAGTAATAGAATTCAGTGTTACGGTAAAGAAATACAATCACCTTCACTACCCCCAACAAACCAAACCCTGTGAGTGATCTCATGGCTCCCTGAAACCATTTGAGGGTTTCTGAAGGCCTGATCCTCATGTTAAATACTTCGGCGTGTATGAACTACTGATCTCTTTTCTCTCTTTTCCAGTCCTCATTTGCAACATTTTCAGCTAATCAATGATTGGAGATTCTTTAAGCGTACAACCTCTCGCGAAATATGGACAGTGGATATTATCACCACACGTGTTGGATGGACTATTAATACCCTCCATATTATTTAGAACTAATTCACAATTTTTTTTTTTTTTTTTTTTTTTGCTTGGGCTTTCTCCAGATATTCTTTCACTACAATTATCATATACTAGTAGGAAGACTAGTAGGAAGACCCGACGTTGCTCGGGATTGAAGGAGAACAACTACAATGAACCTTTACACTATATCAATTATATACATATATTAATTTATTTGTGAAATTTGGCTTTTTTTGTTGTTTTTGGAGCAGTTTGGCCTTCAAAAATTATATTTGGTCTTTTTCAATGTGTAATGTATGGACTATCTAAGGAAGAAACCAGAAGAATAATATAGAAATTCAACCTTAAGTTTTACGATGCTAGTTATAAAAGTGACCTTTTCTGTTGCAGTAACCATCTAGTAGAAAGGAAAAATAACTTTCTTACATCTTTGAATAATGAGTGAAAGAAAATAAGAGAAAGAGACGCACACAGATTGCAATAAATAACTGATTAGATAAAAGTAAATTTGTAAACTAAAGTGAGAAAGAGTGAGAATGATATATATATATATATATATATATATATATATATATATATATATGTATATATATATATACGCTCACACACACACACAAGCAGGGAGGTCCGACGTTATCCGGGATCAACAATTGTTCCACCCTCCCATACTTTGTTACCGAAATCAGTGAAATCGTCCATTTTTTACTCAAATCAATTTAGTTAGAGACCCCTTCCCTGTAGTGTACCAGGAGGAAGCTTCACATGTCTCCCCACAGCGAATTCGTCAACATTGCACTATAGAGAATCTGTTGATTCTATAAAATTATCTGTAAATAATGTCTTCACTTAAAGTTCAAAATGCAAAAGTCGCGCCATAGTTTAATTGTGCTCTAAAAAGAAACATTCATCTCGAACGCGCCTCTATTTTATAAAAGAATCTTCATTTGATTTTATAGGCTGTGCCTTTCTGCTTGTGCGGTGATAAAACTTATCAATGCACTTGTAATGTAAGGTTGTAGAAAAGTGTTAACTTTGGTCAAAATCAGACTTCCGTCTTTCATAGATTTTTTTCGATTTTCGATAATTATCAGACGATAAAAAACCTATGATATATAAAACCTATATAAAAACACTTCCAGACACATCAAGTACCTTCGTGTGAAATTTAAAAAAAAATTGTCCCAGCCGCTTTGGAGTCTATAAGAAACAAACTCACACACACACACAAAGCTCCTTTTTATAATAACTAGCAGCCTATAATTTGCCTGGAATTGAATGATGATCAATGAATGTTTCACGCTCCCATATTTGTAGTGTCATCCAAATCGGTGAAAGCGTCCATTTTTCAATCAAACCCATTGATTGCCTGCTCTAGTTAGGGAACTCATCGCAATGCACTGGGAGGAAGCTTCATATGCCTCTCACAATGACTTAGTCCACCATATATTGTAGTCTATATTGCACTGTAGAGAACCTACCGTTGATGTTATAAAATTATTTTTATATATAATGGCTTGAATTAAAGTTTAAAATGCAAAAGTCAAGTATCATGCTTCAATTGTGCTCTAAACAGTCATTTCGAACGCGCCCCTGTCATATCAAAGAAGTTACAGTTGATTTTATATACCTGACCTTACTGCTTGTTTGGTGATAATGGCTTGAATTTTAGTTTTAAATGAAAAAATCAAGTATACTAGTTCAATGGAGCTTTAAACAGGATCATTCATTTTGAATGCACCTCTGTTATATCAAAGAACCTTCTGTTTATTTTATATATATATATATATATATATATATATATATATATATATCCTCTCACATATATTTCACTTACAATGGAAAAATGCGGGATGAAAAGTAATATGGTTAAGCTTAAACATGGAAAAGTAAAGGACTAGTTGTTAAAGCTGGAAATGAAAAGGACAAGATATTCTTGTAAAAAATATAATAAATTTATAATTAAAACATTTCAGCATTAAGAATTGATTATATAATGTTATAAATTGAATTAAAAAAAAATTCTTAATGGTGCAATATTTTAAGTTATAAATTTATTATATTATTTACTAGAATATCTTGTCCTTTTCTTTTCCAGTTTTAACAACTACTCCTTTACTTTTCTATGTTTAAGCTTAACCATATTACTTTTCATGCTCGCATTTTTCTTTTGTAATCCATGATTTTCCAATAAATTAACTTGTTCTTTGTTTAATTTCAGTCTTATTTTTTTGCCCCCATAAACATAACATACACAATACACATATGTAATAACAATGTACGACATTCGTCTGCTTTTAATAACCCACCCTCAATTATCCCCCTTTCATGCTTTCATTCTCTCTGTTTCACTTGTTACTTCTCTTTTCGTGAGAGCGGTGAATTGGTAGCAACAGTAGGCACTGGACCAACGTGGTTGCTATGGAAACCAGTCATAAAAAACATCGCTCACCTCCTTGCATATTTTTACGCTTTTGAACACCAGTAAATTCATCATAACTTTTGTTTTACTGAACGGAAATTGAAATTTTTTTCTTTCACTATATAGCTGAGAAGGTGATCTTTAAACTGTAATAATTGTTTGAAATTTGGTTGAAAAATGATTGAGCGGTGAAGCTTTAAAGCAGTTTTAAATGACTAAAACTGCCACTTAACCATATATTCAAACACGGTAGTGTTTGAATGATAACTGAATAAGATAAGTAAACTTAGAAAGTAAAAAATTATAGAGAAAACATACTTCAGTTAACATTTATTAGGGTATTGTTGGTTGACGTGTTTTATGGTATATCAACTCCTTTGGGATATTTAATATAGAATCCTATACTTTGGCAGTTGTACTTTATGGATTCAAGTCGTTAATATCTCATGCATACACACGAAAGAAGTAAATAGACAGCTTTAGGAGAGGCGTTCAATAACTTCCAATTGTTTGTCTTATATGGCAGAAATTTTTTATGTGCAATGATTTATCTATGACTTATGTAGCAAATTACAGCACTGAACTAAATGTGGTTTTATATATATATATATATATATATATATATATATATATATATATATATATATGAAGAAGAGAGAGACTCACACGGATTACAATAAATAACGGAATTAGATATAAGTAAATTGAGAAAGTAAAAAAAAAACATCACAGAAAAAAATACGTGCAGAGAATTAAACTCTGTGACCATTTATTTGTACAAATAAAAAAGATCATCTTTACAATCATTCTATCTGATAAAAAGGCAGATAACATTTATGTTGTTTGTATGCCGTATCCTGACTGTGATTCATAATCAATATATAGGAATGTAGGATTCGCATAAAAAGTCAATTTAGTTCTTATTGAACCATTTCCCTGTGTCTATTAGCCAAAAAAAAAAAAAAAAAAAAAAAAAAAAATTTTGTCTGTTACTTGTGGTAATTTATGGAAGACCAGATTTGTAGTAATTAAGCCGAAGTTGGCCTAATTACAATCAAACGTAAGATGCTAAAAGAAAACATTTTTTTAGATGTTCTTATCTTCCTTACCTACACATCAAACGAATTCTTATATATCATTGACATTAAACACAATCCAGACTAATGTTAGCCTATTTCAGATGAGGTTTTCTTTTTCGTTTTAGAGATAGCTTCCACAATTCAGACTAAGTGCATTGTTGATTACAGACTTTTAAGATAGAGCAGTTTCCATGGGAGCACGTTAATTATGTCAAAGTTGAAGACAAATGTGTTGTAATAGTTAAAAAAAAAAAGAAAAAAAAAAGAAATATCTCTTTTGAGCAATATTGCGTCAATAACAATATTGATGACAGGAAATTAGCCACAGGCTGTAAAAGTAAACATTTAGATCGAATCCAAATTTACATAACTTTGCATCTGAGGTTTTTCTTTTTCCTTTTAGAAATAGCTTTCACAAGTTTCATACAAACTCTCACATTATGTTTAATTAATCATATATAATGAATCTTTTACAATAGGGATTAACTGAAACAAAAAAAAAAGGATTGGTTTGGTATGAAATGGGGAAACCCTTGTAGCATTACCTACCTTGTTCTACACATTCACACTTACCCATCAGGGCGCATTTCAAACTTGATTATCTCCCCTTACATGATAATAGAGAGCGCTATAATCTTTTCTTTTTTTTTTAGTTGGGGATGGGGCATTTTACAGGATGCCAAACATTCACCTGCTATTTCATACATTATAACCAAGAGACCTTTATAAGATTCTAACCTTCTTTTTAAGTGCAATTGTTTAAATCTCTCTTGTGCTTTGTTCACCGGGTATATTTGCCAGGTAGTTTTTTAAATTCTTTTTCAAGAGTCCTGTTGCTCCTATAATTACGGGAATGATAGAGATCTCCCTAAGATTCCAATTTCATGAGTTGATTATAGAGTTTGAAGATAGAGCAATTTCTATAGGAACACAGAGAAATTAAAGATTTGCATGAAAAACGAACCAAAAAGTATTCAATCCAAGAAAACAAATATATTTCTCCAGCAATATTTGTCAACATATCGACATTTATCAATCTTTGAACAATTGAATTTATGAATAAACTTAGTCGAAGGTCTGCCATTTTGAATAATGAAAATAGAGAATGTGAATGGTTGCTCCGGGGAATTTCTCTAGAGAATTGTCCAGGGAAATTCGGGAATCATTCTTGTGGCTGGATAGCAGACAAATACTTATTTTTAAAAAAATAACCTGAAGGAAAAAGAACATAAAATTGATCCTTTTTTATTGCTTATTTGGTCTATTTTTTATTTTTTATTATTTTTCTAAGAAATACAATATTGTAAAAAATTATAAAGCAGAAAATTATATATATATATATATATATATATATATATATATATATATATATATATATATATATATATATATATATTGATATGTAGTTTGCTTGAAGCATTGTGTGGGATAGGTATGTAGTAAAGATTAAGAAGGCTGTCACAATGCAAGGAATGAAATATAGTCGTTGTTGGTAAGGGAAGACGAGAACAAGTGGCGATTTACAAATCAATAAGTACATACATATATTTTATATATACATATATTTATTCAGTTGTATTGGTAAAATGTCTTACTTGTTATATTTATGTATGTACTTATTGATTTCTAAATCGCCACTTGTTCTCGTCTTCTCTTACCAACAACGACTATATTTCATTCCTTGCATTGTGACAGCCTTCTTAATCTTTACTATATATATATATATATATATATATATATATATATATATATATATATATTAGGTTAAGAAAGTTCTTGCGGGAGTTATAATTTTGATTTCAAATGATGTATTTTCAAGTAAGTTGTCGTGATGATACCTTTACTTTATATATAATTTTAAAGAGCGCTTTTCGCTCTATCTAATCGTTTAAATTACAATCGTTTTCAAACAATTATGTATTTTTTTCAGAACGTTGAATACAAGATGGAAAAAAAAACAAATTTGCACAATTTTCTTATTTCAATTCAAGCTAGGCCGAAAAGGTGCTGAAACAGCTTACAATATCAATGAAGCATTTGTCTCAGGAATCATTACTACAGCACAATGGTGGTTTAAGAAATTTCGTGGCGGCGACAGGAGTCTTGAAGATGATGAGTATAGTAATCAGCCATCGGATGATTGACAAAGCTTTAGTCAAAGCCAATCCACGCACAATTGTCTGAGAACTTGCTTCTTAATTAGACAGAAGGTATACAACGATTTCCAGCCATATAATAGAGATTGGAAAAACAAAAAAACTTGATAAATGGGTGACTCACGAATTGAATGATAACCTTAAGAAGTGCCATCATGAAGTGTTATCTCCCCTTCTTTTATGCAACAAGAATAATCCGTTTCTTGACTAGGTTGTGACTTGCAATGAAAAGTGCGTCCTTTACGACAAGCAGAGATGCTCAACTCAGTGGTTAGACGCCGACGAAGCTCCACAACACTTCCCAAAGCCAGAGTTGCACCAAAAGAAGGTCAGGCTAACTCTTTGCTGGTCTCATTTATTACAGTTTTTTGAATGCAGACAAAACCATTACGGCAGAAGAAGTACTGTCTACAAATGGATGAAATGGATCAGAAACTTCGACAACAACACTCAGCATTAGTCAACAAAAGCCCAAAGTCGTCTTTTAAACTAACCCCGCAGAAGTTGAACGAATTGAGCTATGAAAATTTGCCTAATCCCCCATACTCTTCAGATCTCTCATATACCGACTACCACTTTCAAGCATCTCCACAGTTTTCTGTGTGAAAAATGTTTCAAAAACCTAAGCGATATCAAAAACGCCTTCAGGGATTTCATCACCACCAGAACGTAAGATTTTTTTTTACGTTACTGGCATATATACACTTGTTTTTCATTGGCAAAATTGTGTCGGTGATTCTGATGTTGCTTATTTTGATCAATGAATTTTTGCTTGAGTCGGTATATGTTCATCTGAATTTAAAAGTTAAAAACTGCAAGAACTTTCTTGTCAACCTGATATATAAATATGCTGACCACGTGATTATGCTTTATAATCACGTTGATACACTGGTTCTCGTCAGATCACCACAAACTTAAGCAACGATGACTTTGGCCAGTACTAGATGGGAAATCGTTTGAAAATACGCTCTGCATATTTCGGCATTGTTTCCAGTCATCTTGAATTTATAATTGCCACTGGAATTAAGCAGTGTCGACTCATGAAAAGTGTTGTTGGGGATTACGCAACTCTTGCCATAAGAAATTTCACATGCAGTCAGTCTTATAGTAGGTATACATAATCTATCAAAACTGAACAGAGCTGTGATACATTATTTCATGCAAAATTTGGTTTATAGAAGTTGGATAATACATCCTGTGAATACTTTGTTTATACGATAGTGCTCAATAACAAATAGAGCTGTATATTTATAACGTTTAAATTTTTATTTGTGCAACGATTTTTGCTGCATATGTGCGTACATGTTTTAGTTACAGCTTTATTTAGATTAAGTTTCCTCAGGCCAAGTTGAATGGATTTCAAGTTTTTCAATTTGTAGAACTTTGCATAAGGTGAGTTGATTTAAAACATGTCCACATATATGTAGACAAAAATGCTTCTATGATGAAACAATTCATATATTCGGAATTTCAATCAATCTTAATGATGAAGCTAATTTTTTTTTTTTTTATTTCGGACTATTAGTCTCATCTTTATTAGTTGTTGTTTTTTTTTGTATTTTTTTTTTGATCTTTTTATTGGTTCACAACGTTTCGGCCAACTTCCTCTGGCCTTCGTCAGGTGATAACCACGACGGATAGGAACTTCGAATCTCCTAACTGCATTCTCAGCCATCACACTGCCATCCGTAGTTGTTGTCGTCTCACCACATTTTTGACCAATTAACCTCTGGCACGCTTTGGGTGGGATTGAAACCGCTATCTTCAGACAATGTTCATCTGGAACCGTAGAGATTCAACGTCTCTATCAACTGCGCCATTAATGATGAAGTGTGGTAATATTCCAATCCGATATGGTTTATGTGAATAATCTGATTGAGTTAATGCAAATTCATCATTGAAAGGCTCCAAATAATGTGGAGTATCAGATATGAGTCCAAAATAGGAGAAAACCAGCATTAAGCGTTCTATCGCTGGAAAGCTTTTGAGACTGAGGATCAATTGCCACATTTCAGAAAAAGTTTCAAATGAGACACAAAAACGAGTGCGTCCGCACCATCAATGATAGAGAATACCTTTTCCTTACACCTTTTTCAAAAGTCATTTAGAAAACATAGTTCTTAGTGTGGACCGAATAAAAACAGCTGTTGCAAGAATGCAATATGATTTGCAGAGGTAAGACCTGTTGTCACTCAGACTCCAGGGACCACCACCTTTTTATTTTTTACTTCAGTCAAAGTTCTCATGGATACAGATATTCGAATATTCCATTAAAATTCTCCTTTACCTATTAAATACTGAGTTAGTAAAACAAGTTGAGAACATAATTTGTGAGAATATAATTTTCTTGTGCCCACCTGACCATTTTAATATGTTATATTTTTCTTGTGGTCGCTTAGTCTTATCGGATTCAAGGACAAGAATTCATCTAGTCTGGTAGAGTATCTAACTAAGTGTTGTTACTTGAGGCACCATCACATGGAGAAAGTACACCATTCTCCATAAAAGTCCGTGTGGGTTGACCATACTGAAGAGATCTCATTTGGGCTGTGAATACTGTGTGATTTAGAATCTTTAGTCAGGGTTTACTCGTATGGAAAAGTATCCCCACGCCAGTTTTTCCTGAAAAACTCCTTTACAGGGAAACCTTAAATACTCGATGGTAGTGTTTAGTAGGCATTCAAGTTCTCTCCAGTAGGCATTCAAGTTCTAAATATACGTGTGTACACTGTTGTTGTAATCTCTTCAAAGATAGTGAAAAATTTGACCAGCAATAAAAGATTTCTTAAAGCACTTTCAATAAAGACAAACAGTTGAACAAGATAAAAAAAAAAACAATTTATCAGCCGTCCATTTGCTTTCAGAATCACCAAACTTTCAAACAAACCAATTTGTATTATCAAATTACACGTCTAAATGTGAAAAACATTTATTTGAGTGTAAATTAGTTAAAACGCTGTTTTACAGCTTCCAAGTTGAAATCAAAGTTTAAATTTGGTTGGCGGAGGGGGGGGGGTAATGTTTGATTTCTTTACTAAAAAGTTGGATTTGATGAGTAGAGAAGGTTTTGAAGCAATCATAGAAGTAATCTGTACAAGGTCAGTTATGAATGGATGACCTATACTGATTTGGTTTACGGCATATTAACCATCTGTGGGTTATTTAATGGCGAATGAAGTTTTTTTAAATAGAACCCTATAGATAAAATAATTATTTTATACTCGCAGGACCGATGGACATTCTTAGTATGTTATCACCTTCTATCTTCCTTTTTAATAAATAGGATCTCCCGATCAAATAATTTATAATCTGGAAACCGTGACACGCGTAGGTATGTAAGTTAAAGGTACTACAGTATTAATATATTGATAATACAACTGCAAAAAACGTTTCTTTCCTTCCTCCATATGACTAAGGTAATTTCCATAAACAGAGTTTCTTTCCAAAAGCTTATCCGTGGAACATGTTACAATGAGATTACTTCACTGTGGATTACAACATGGTCGTCTTCAAATTTAATGTCAATAAATAAATAAATAATTTTAATATACTCTTAGAAAATATTACTTCTAGAAGGAAGTTTCACAGTGAAAGTGGGAGCAGCAGATTGGTAGACTTTTAGTCCTGTCATTAGATATTTTAACTTCTCTGAATATAGCCCAAATTAAAAAAAATGTATGAGCCCTTACCCTCCACTATGGGCGAAATAGCTGTTTGTCTACAATAAATTTTAATATTATCGGATTATTTAAATTACAATTCTTATCTTGATTGTTATTTCTTTCAGAACTTTGGGCCGATTTAACCTCTAGCCTTCTTCAGATGCATCTTTTCAAACTCATAAATCTTTAAGTTGAATTCAATAACCTATACAGAACTTTGAATTTAAGTTAATATTTAATCCATCAGGGTAGTGTGTTCTCATTCCTTCAACCATAGCTGAACAGAATTGTTAACTGTTATGCTTTCTTTAGTTGTCATTACCTGTAGTAAGGACTGAACCTTCAACTTCCAGAAAAGCACACTTTTTCCTAGAGATATACAACTAACCAAGGAACTATTAGCCAATGTATTATCAAAATGGCAACAAACCGGTCGTTGAATACGCTGGAACTAAATGGGGATATGTTAAACGTGATCAGTCCACATGCCAGTATGGGAATGCTTTTAAAATTATGGATCGTGTCTTTAGCTATGCCTGCTTACTCCTGCAACACAGTTGAGTGGCAAGCATGTAAAAGCACAGCTATGGTTGGAAAAAAATGCATGGAAAAAATATAATCTGAAAATATCATCTAGAGCAGCAATTCTCAACCTTTCCTCCATCATTGACCCCTCGGCTTTAAATATTTCTCCATTTACTCCCTTCTCCCACACACAAAAAAAATTATAAATATCCTAAAGTGACCTCAAAACAAGAAGGTCAAAAAGAACTTTTTTTTATTGTTTAGGACTTTAGGTTTTGTATAAAAATAGTTTTATACATTCGTATCACAAAAAATAAAGAAAACCAAACCATTTTTTTTAAGTGGAAAATTAATTTGAAGCTAATTTGTATTACGTATCTTAGACATGACATAATCTGAAAAGAAAGAATTATTTTCAAATTGTCAGACACTTCAATAATTTAATCCCAGACTATATAAAAATTTTTTTTACCTCCTAGGGGTAAATTTACCCCTGGTTGAGAACCTCTGATTTAGAGGCTAAAATAGAATCGTTTATAATAAAGTATAGTATGTCTGAATTGAATTGGTAATCTACATATCTATAAAAGTGACAGAGAGAGAGAGAGAGTGTGTGTGTGTGTGTGTGTGAGAGAGGACACTTCTCAACCTATATATTCAACAAATCTTTGATCTATAGACTTGAAATTTGGTATATAGGGTATTAAAACATGTGGAAACTTCAAAAAAAAAAAAGAGCTACTAAGAGGTTAAAATGTAAAAATTGGTACTCGGGAGTAATTGGATTTATATCTGTCAACTGTTTTATAAATGCACATGCACGGCCATGAAATATGACAGCTTCTTTATGTTAAGAATAAGTAAGTTTGAAAACAATTGTAAAGAGTGTGTCAAGCTGGTATATTGGTTATTGTACTTGAGTCACTGTCTTTAGGTTTTAGTTTTGATCTCAGCTCAAGTATTTTTTTTTACTTACAAGAAGTGAACTGTTTAGAAAAAGAACATAATACTTGCATGCCCACGTCTCAGTTTCTGTATTAATGAAAATATATTTATGTGTATTTTACAACCGGGCAATGCCGGGTGGCTTGCTAGTATGCAATGAAATGTATGTTTTATACAGAGAAGAAAAATTCAAGTAATAATATTGATAAATAATAGCGATTACAATTATTGTGAATTGTTTGGAGCATGAAAAAGTAAAACCCAGATAAGACTGTGGTCTATCTTTATACAATCAGGCAGAATCATGCAGTTTCACAACTAACTTGTGTTCATGTTTATTTTTTTAAGGGAAGCATCACTTATAAGGCTCGAAGGCCACTCGAGGATAAGGATTAATGAATGTAAGGTGGTAGTTTAGTAATCGTTAGTGGTATAGACATCGTAGAATTTGAATTATTTAAGGTGACGGTTTAATAAGAATTTGTTTACATTGTTTTATTATGTATTTATTGTAGGTACTTGTGCAGTTTACAAACTGTGCTGAAATGATAACATTATTATTTAGAAAGCCATTCTTAATAAAGGAAGTGGGGGGGGGGCTTTCTTAACTATTCTGTACTTTCCCCTAACAATTGAATAAACAAAAAGGCGCTTATGCAGAATACAGACCCTGCTGAAGTGATAACATTATTTAGAAAGCTATTCTTAACATGGAAAGGTGAGGGGGTTTCATTAGCTATTCTGTACTTTCACCTAACAATTTGATAAGCAAAACATTCCTATAAAAACTGAATTTAACTTGAAAATCTTATGTAGAAAACAGCATAAGTACTCCATTGTATTTAAGACACTTAGTAGTAAAAAATTGTATATCACTTATAGTCAAATTAGAGTTCTGCACCATGCAAAAAAAGAAATGACTAAGTCCATCATTTGCCCCCCACCCACCCATTTAGCCCCCCAAATCCCCAAGGCCATAACATATTTAAATTTGAGTTCGGCACTATGCAAAACTGCTAAATAGCCATACACAGAAAAGTTTGGATAAATATGGTAACATAGTCCCCAAAATGGAGTGTTTTTATTATTCCTAAAAGAGTCCCAAGAGTTATCGCAAAGTATAGACAAACAAAATTATATAGAAATCAGTTAGTTACAACTATTCAGAAAGTTTTATAAAAATCCAAGGCATCAATATTTTTTAATAAGTACAAAAGTGTCAATTTTAGCCATTTTAACCCGAAAGGCACCACTAGGGGGGGCAACTGGAGTTTTCCCGGAAGATCTGTTCTGTTACTTTTTACTCATATCATGTTTAATGTTTGCGCAAAATTTCAAAAAATTCCAAGGCATAATTATTGAGAAAAGTGCAGACAGACGAACGGACAAGAATGAATTTACAGGTCCATCGTTCTTATGGCGGAGGACCAAATATTGGTAGTATTAATCCAGTCAGGATCAGCGGAGTGTAGTCGCATTCTCATGTCAAAATTAAAAACAAAGAGATTTTATACAACGATTCTGCTACCTGATTAGTTCTTTCTTACCATCCCCTCGTTATAAATATAACCGTCCAAATCTTTTCGATCATAGCCAAACATTGTGCCAAAATATTGCAACATGGGAGCATCCACTTCACCACAACCACCTCCCAGTTCTAGCATTATCCAGATCAGGTGATTAGCAAAAACTAACCCCTTCTCAAAGTGAGAAAGCGAAGTCTGGGAGGATAGACCTCCTAGAATTGCACAGGGTTAGCAACATACTGCAGTCAATAGGGGAAAAGGCGATTTCAAAAATAACCTAGCTTCTGTCCACTTTGAAAAAAAATCCTCCGGCTGAAGGTTGTTAATATCTATACGTAAAAATGGTGCTGCAAAACTGACTGGAATCGAATTTCGCACACCCACTTTGTCAGTCCATGTCATTACAGCAAACCTCCTAGTTCTAGTAATATACAGGTGAAAAGAAAAGATTTGATAGCTAAAAAAAGAAGTCGCAACGGAAAATAAAAAAACACGTACTTGCTGTTTTTGCTATTGAAACATCTTGTAGCTGCAACCATTTGTGTTGGTGCTGATAAATAAACTTAAAAAACTTAAGAAAGAAAAACAATGCTAAAAAGAACGATCAAACATATAATCCAGACTCATCGTTATATGTTATCGCAGACGTTTTTTCCTCTTTCTCTGAGTTGACCTAAAACTATCACATCAAAAGAAAAGCTTTAAAAAAATAGTAACATAAAATAAATTCAGTGCACGGTTAAAAAAAAAAAGCAAAGAACAATGTGTTGTAATGGTTGAAAAAAAAAGAAATATTGTTTCTGACCAAACTTGCGGCAATAACAACATTGATCACAGAAAATTAGCTGCAGGCTGGAAGAGTACATTTTTAGAATGAATTATAATTTTGGCAAGCTAAGAGATTATTAAAAATTTTCTCGATTTTTACTCCCTTTGTTTTAAATGGAAAGAACTCCAAACAAAACATGAAACCACTTGCTGTAAGGAGGTAAAACCATATAATTTCTAGCTCAGAAGCTAGCCAACATTAAATGTTATGTGGATAGAGTCTAACCCAGACAATAGCCATTCTTCCCCCTTTGTCAGAAATATTGCTCATAGAATGTGATGATTAAAGGATAAAATAAATGAAACGAGCGTTGCATGGTTGCCGAAAGTAAACCCAATCTTCATTTTAGCAGCCATTTTGTGTAGGGGGTGGGTAGGAAACAGCATGCTTGTGTTTTATTAAATAAATCTCTGATGAGTAGCCAGTTATACAAAAGACATTCTTTATGGGTTGAGAAATATTCACAAGACGTAAATAATATATGCATTCAAGATGAAAAAGTGTACGTAACATGTTTATATTAAAACCCTTATCTCTACCTTTTTTTAATCTATTTTTCTCTCCTTCGCCCCCCCCTCACCCGTATTTCAACATACCCCTCCCATATCCTTCTCATACAAAATGTAACACTGTATTACTACTATTAGCATTTTCAAGCATCGTCGAATTGAAATGCAGGAAAGTTATTTCTCTCGGGCAACGATGAATTTATTAAGCATGTTCAGCATGTCTGATTACGATATCAAATGTAAACTAAAATACGTGTTAGTGGAAAAGATAAACAAAAATTAAATAAAAATGCAGACATGTGTAACACAGAGATAAAAAGAGAAAAAGAGACATGATAAACCAAAAAGAAAGACAAAGGCGCGTCAATTCAATTTGTTTCTCTTCATCCAATGTACATAAACAAACAAGAATGGATTCTAATAGTAGTGTTGGTTCAGATTATTCATGAGTTATCTCCCTTGAAGCATACTGAGAAACCCGGGAATGCACTCTTCTATTTTTTTTGAAACCATATATCAAATTATTCCCACTTTTACAAACTGGATAGACTCACAACTCGACTTGCCTTCCATCTTTGCATTCACAACTCTGACACCATTTCTGTCAAGCCTTTTTTCTGATCACGTGATCAAGATTTTAGACATTACCAACAAAATCAGTTATATTTACTTGCAGGTTATCCCATGTATACATCTCCCTATGTATGTGTGCTACATTGTGTTGAGACAATGCAGCCTTTCATTTAGTAACGATTAAAGGTGCACGAGACCCATTGGATCGTAACCACTACTACTATTTATTGCTCTTTTATTTCATTCAAAAGTTTTATAAAAATTCATATCTTGTAAGATACTCTTTTGGTAACAGAGCATGTGTGAAAATATCAGCAAAAGTCGAAGGATTGCCAACGATCGAAAATATAAGCAGCTGTTAAAGCATGTATGCAAATTAGCAAATGTGTGTGAGCTTGCATAACAAAAAAAAAAAAAAGAGAGAAAAACACCCCACGTGATCAGCAGAGTAGCAAAGTATGTGCTGGGGAAGATGAACGTCTAAAGTCGAAGGTGAGAGATGGCTTGCTATGGCCAGTGTGAGGTCAGGGGGGGCGGTCTTTTTTAAAGCACACGTGTGTGTGTGAAAAGACTTTGGAAAAATAATAAAAAGCGTTGCTTTGGAAGAACCACAAATAAATGCATTTCATTTGTACTTAAAAATGTTGAATCGAATTTATTTTTGTTTGTTTGTTTGTTCCTTTGGGACAGTATCAGACGGCGTGAGGGTCCGAGAGAGGTTTGAAGTGTAACAACACAATTAAAATGTAACGGCCACACCACAGTACACTTGCATAACTAAAACACAATAATTCCATTGTCTTTTGTATGATTATTATTATCTATATATTAATAGCGTAGCGTGTGTATCATTTTGTGTGTCACGCTTCTTCCGAGTGACTGCCGGTTAATTGTTATGACTTTCCAATTTTTGTAATAAATAATTTTATAAAAATTCTTCATAAGTTTTGGTTTCGGTTTTGATTATAGCTGAAGGAACTCAAGTTATATATACACACACACAAGTTAGAAAAGCATTTCATCCAAGGCATGAAACTTGTTAAACATAATGTTTTAACTATAGGCTTTAAAAATAAAGGTACAAGATTCAATTTGAAATTTATTTATCTTCAAAGTGCACTCTTATAAATTTGAAAAAGTAAGGTATAAAAATTTAATTTCAATTGAATCAAAAAATTACCTTGGATTTATTTTATGTAATGTCTATTATGTTGCACCTTTTTTAAAAAATCATTGAAAATTTTATATCTATATCATTAATTGCTAGATGAAAGATAATGTTTTTAAATTGCAATAAAATGTACATACAATTAACCCAAACTGACACAATCACCAAAAGGGGTTTTCAAACTTTCTTATTCTCAACATAATGTGAACAATTAGCGTATGCACAGTCATGAAACAGTTGGTACCTCCAAATGGGGGAGCGGCATATGTATAGTTTTAAAATATAATTATCCACTGAATTATCTACGACTCATCAGAGTATCTATAGTATCATATAGTATCGATAGTATCATATAGTATCGATAGTATCATATAGTATCTATTAAATACGACAAAGGCCAATAAAGCATTAGAATTGTCAGCGTTTCAGGTGAGCTATATTACAGATTGATATAAAGGTGAACTTAATGTTTATTCGCTGCAAACCTTGTGCTTCCACTTTCTATTTATTCAATTTAGCAGAAAGGGGAAGCATCATTATCTTGCCTAAGTCGTCCAACAATTTTTGTTATTAACGATAATAAATATGTCTATTTGCATTCGTCATGTCTGTGTGTATATAAGAATAAATATTTGCATGCAAGTATAAAATTTAGAACTTTGTACCGACAGGACTTGGCATTTCTTCCCATAATTTAATCATGCACATTTTATCTAATTTAATATTTACAACTTAATTTGAACATGTCCAGACAAACAAAATTACCTGTAATAAGAAATATTATAGAATAGAATAGAAATGTAATAATATATAATGGACAAGTACATATTTACAGTATATTTCTATTTGCTTATTTCTCTCTCTCTCTCTCATATATATATATATATATATATATATATATATATATATATATATATATATATATATATATATATATATACAGGGTGACCAAAAAAAACAAAAAAAACAGAGGACATTCAATTGTTTTCTGGGCATTTTACAGTCAACGGAGAAAAAAAAAGGCCAAAGATCATAGTGTTTTGAATATAATAAACTAGTTATGACAAAGTTTCATTTCATTCGAACAAAACACTAAAAAATGGGGCCTAATTAGAGTTGGGGCCCGTTTTTTTTCGGTCACCCTGTATATATATATGTGCCCTGGCAAGGCCACAGGGGAGACAACCAAAGCAGCAAAACTGAAGCTGCCTGCCAGGACACTATATATACAAATGTAAGCAAATTTGGGCATATTTTATTGGTTTGAAAATATAGCTTCTTTTCTACCAATTGTCATAAAATTTTAACCATAGAAAAGTATTAGAATTTTTAAAAAGCCTGCAAATTTTGTGTAGTTTCGTCCCATAAAACCAAAGACATGGGCTTTAAGTATGATATGGGGGTTGGGCGAAATAATGGGAACACTCATCATTTCGCATCAACTAATAGGTGCTTTAAAAACCTATAAAAACATAAAAATGAGCAAACTGTTGGTTTCATGTTTTCAATAAGATACAAGTATTTCTGTCATGATCACAGGAATGTCTACAAGGTCATTGAGATAATAATCTGCTGATGCGGAAGCTTTACTATCCTCCCCCGCTTTCCATCCCTGGTCATATCTAGATAATTCAGTTGCACTATATTATATATTATTCTGTGTAATAAAGAATATAGTGTTTATTTAAAATTATACTTGATTAAAAAACAAAAAAGTATAGAAATTCTTTATGATGTACGTACTCGTCATAGAATGAGGACGTTATATTCTAATTGATGAATAATTTGTTTATTATTATTGTTTAATTATTTTGAATACAACCAAAATCTCTGTAGTCGATTTGAATTATGGCCCTTGAATTTGAATAAAATATAAAACAATATGGCACTCCCAGTCTCCTCATTTGATTTTCTAAAATTAAAAAACAGAACTTGATTAATTTACGTGATTTTTTTTTCATATGAACTCCGTGACGATTACATCATAATTTTTTTTTTCTGTATTTTTGTTTTTTAATCAAATGCAATTCTAAATAAACAACAAATTCTTTATTAATTTTATTCATTGCAGACTATTATCCTCATCTTTTCAGTTGTGGTTTTGTCAGGTGGTAACCGAGACAGGATAGGAACTCTGAATCTCCTAACTGCATCCATCGCAATTACTGCCTTCCGTAGTTGTTGTCGTCTAACCACGATTTTTGGCTAAGTAAGCCTCTGACCGGCTTTGGGTAGGATTGAAACCGCTACCTTTAGACAATTCTCACCTGGAAACGTAGAGATTCAACATCTCTAACCACTGCACCACGGGCCCTGGAGGGCGATCAAGGTTGAATTTTACCACCTGACGTCTTTTTTATATGGCTTATGTACTTCAGAATTATCTATTTTCTGCTTCCTTTCTTCCAGCTCGTTTAACTCGTTGGTCTAGTTGTATCCAGCAATTCACCGTTTTGATACCCTATTATAATACAGTTTCCTTTTCTGGTAACTGTTATTCAAGGCTTGTGAAACTGTTTTCTTGCTTATTGTTTTCTTCCCACTTAGAGTGTTGATTTTTTTTTCCATGACAAAAGCCAGTAGGCCTCTCCTGTTTTTTTTTTAATAATCATCCATCATTCTTGCTAGCGTCTTACGCCAAGTGATTTCGTGCCTTGTCTGGAGCGATTTCTACAAATGAAAAAGTACTCGTTTTTTTTTTAGTCATTTACTTGTGTACTTTTCATTAGTTATTTAAACATTTTATTCATTTATTTATTTTGCAGATCATTTAACACTGAAATTCAATTATTTTGGTAAATAAGGTGAAGTGGGAAACCGTCGCTGACGCTTATATAACCTTTTGTATTTGGTAACCATTCTAGACTTAGCTTCAAAAAACATATTACTAAGTAGTATGTAACAACATAAATTTAAACTAATAACATTTCTCAGGAATAAAATTAAGCAAAAAAAAAAAAAAAAAAAAAAAAAAAGACAGAGAGAAAGAAGAAAAAAGAAAAGATAGTTGTGTAATTCAATAAAATAATTGATTCAAATTATAGTAAAATGTCTGCTGGGTATAAGTGGCTTAGTTTGTATCGATTCCCACATCAAAGATCGAGATTGGAGTCAATGCATTTGAGAAATGGCGCCAACTACGGGGGTGACTGATGGAGAGGAAGTGCCAAGCCTGTCACGTTGCTATGACAACAAAGCCAGCATCCAAGATTCAAAAACCTAAGTCTGATGGCATATTCGCCTCCAGCGACTTTTAAAGAATCAAGCCAGACTCTTGAAATTAGAAAAGGAAGTTTGGAAGACTGACGTTCGCAGACACAATTAGCCATCAGAGTTAGTTTCATGTAGAAAATGAGAAGGCCGCGTACGTGCGGATTTGGCCATAGATATTTTATTAATGATAGTATAAATAAAAATGGAGATAAAAAAATTAAAATATAAAATGATCAAACGAATTAATGAACTTATAATAAAAAAAAATTCGGGTTCATCTTAGTAAATTGTCTCCTATCTGTTCCGACAGATACTGCACTTAAGATAATTTGTACCAGTCAATGGAGGGGAAACCCTCTATACTGGGACAATTATTATTTTTGGTAACCAGAGTGCCCCCCTTTTTGGGGAGCTGGTTTTTACCTCACATTAAAAACGGCCTTGTGCCTAATTTGCTCAGTGGGGGAGCAAATAAACACCATCTTAGTAAATTGTCTCCTAATAAATTTCAACAAAAGGGATTTTCTTCCCGGGGAAGGGGGGGGGGTTAGAGAAAATCAACAGTCTGGATCATTTTTGTGATGCCCTTGTTGTTTGCGGTACAAAGCTGGTTCTGTGCAGTTCTAGGAGGTCCTCACTTCCAGGCTTTGTCTTCTTTGAGAAGGAGTCAGTTTATTGCTACTTGAGAATGCCAACAGGGCTGCCCAACATATTTTATATGGTCTGCATACCATCCTAGGGGTTAGGGTTAGGGTCATTTTATATGGTCCGAGTACCCTCCTACGGGTTAGGGTTATTTTATATGGTCCAAGTACCCTCCTACGGGTTAGGGTTAGGGTTATTTTATATGGTCCGAGTACCCTCCTATGGGTTAGGGTTAATTTATATGGTCCGAGTACCCTCCTACGGGTTAGGGTTAGGGTTATTTTATATGGTCCGAGTACCCTCCTATGGGTTAGGGTTAATTTATATGGTCCGAGTACCCTCCTACGGGTTAGGGTTAGGGTTATTTTATATGGTCCGAGTACCCTCCTATGGGTTAGGGTTAATTTATATGGTCCGAGTACCCTCCTACAGGTTAGGGTTAGGGTTATTTTATATGGTCCGAGTACCCTCCTATGGGTTAGGGTAAGGGTTATTTTATATGGTCCGAGTACCCTCCTACGGGTTAGGGTTAGGGTTAATTTATATGGTCCGAGTACCCTCCTACAGGTTAGGGTTAGGGTTATTTTATATGGTCCGAGTACCCTCCTATGGGTTAGGGTTAGGGTTATTTTATATGGTCCGAGTACCCTCCTACGGGTTAGGGTTAATTTATATGGTCCGAGTACCCTCCTACAGGTTAGGGTTAGGGTTATTTTATATGGTCCGAGTACCCTCCTACGGGTTAGGGTTATTTTATATGGTCCGAGTACCCTCCTATGGGTTAGGGTAAGGGTTAATTTATATGGTCCGAGTACCCTCCTACGGGTTAGGGTTAGGGTTTATTTTATATGGTCCGAGTACCCTCCTACGGGTTAGGGTTAATTTATATGGTCCGAGTACCCTCCTACAGGTTAGGGTTAGGGTTATTTTATATGGTCCGAGTACCCTCCTATGGGTTAGGGTTAATTTATATGGTCCGAGTACCCTCCTACAGGTTAGGGTTAGGGTTATTTTATATGGTCCGAGTACCCTCCTATGGGTTAGGGTTATTTTATATGGTCCGAGTACCCTCCTACGGGTTAGGGTTAATTTATATGGTCCGAGTACCCTCCTACAGGTTAGGGTTAGGGTTATTTTATATGGTCCGAGTACCCTCCTATGGGTTAGGGTAAGGGTTATTTTATATGGTCCGAGTACCTTCCTATGGGTTAGGGTTAGGGTTATTTTATATGGTCCGAGTACCCTCCTATGGGTTAGGGTTATTTTATATGGTCCGAGTACCCTCCTACGGGTTAGGGTTAATTTATATGGTCCGAGTACCCTCCTACAGGTTAGGGTTAGGGTTATTTTATATGGTCCGAGTACCCTCCTATGGGTTAGGGTAAGGGTTATTTTATATGGTCCGAGTACCTTCCTATGGGTTAGGGTTAGGGTCATTTTATATAGTCCCAGTACCCTCCTACGGGTTAGGGTTATTTTATATGGTCCGAGTACCCTCCTACGGGCGCTAACTTTTTAATTCTACTTTCTGAACCTTGTTTCGCATTTCTCACCGTGAAAGAGAAATAAATACCTTCATCGAACATTTAATAGAGTGTCGTCAATGAGAGAAAAGTTATTAAAAAATTACATTTTTATCAGGTATTTTAACATTCCATACTCATTACCGTTTATAAACTGTTTTTTTTTTTAACTCTTAGATAAACATTAGTATACTGTAATGATGATATCGCGCGTTTTTCTAATCGTCAGATTACGTAACACATGGCTTTGGAGTCAAATTCGAGCTGGATATGATTTTTTTATGTAGATAGAAAAAGCAGGATTCAAAAAAGAGTCGCCAAACTCCAGTCTCTGTCCCATCGCCGAAATATGGCACCCTTGTTCCTATTTTACAAGTACTTTAATGATAAGTGCTCAGTCGAGCTTAAAATACTAGTTCCTCCGCGACGTAAATACCACCGACAAACTAGACAAACAACAAAATCCCACCTTTACACTGTAGCCTTCTACTTTAATAGCTTCTTTTCTTAAACTGCTAGACTTCCCTGAATGCACTGGCATGCAGAAGTTCAAGTGTAATGTGAACAGACATCTCGCTGCCCAACTCCCTACATAGTATCCATGCAAATCTTGTCCAAAATAGTAGCCCCTTACGACTTAGTGACACTGTGCCTTGTTTGGGGTGAAAAAAAAACAGTAATTTTTTTTTTAAAATCGTAACAAGATCGAATTTGATTCCAACTTTGTACATTATACTAGCAGACGACAGCAAAAAGGCATGAAAGCATGGTTGCAACATTACAAAACGCAATCTTTTTAATTACTACATATTAAAAAAATTATTTATTGAAAGAATAACATATTTTAGCGGGAAAAAAAAATGTGTCCCTTAATGAAATAAGAATATTGCCGGAGTGATGGTGGCACAGTGGTTAACAAAGTTCGAATCCAGTTCGTTCCACAGAAACACTTTCACTTAAGATGTTGGTAACCTTTACATGATCCTTTCCATAAGTATCCAATTTCTCTCTAAAAAAATATTCTTACTAGAAATACATCAGGGAAACCAATGTTATCGATATAATCATCTGGTTCATTTGAAATGAATGAATGAAAATATTGTAATTAATTCTCATGGTGTAATTAAACAAATTTTTTAGCTTTTGATCTTTGTGGCTGAGTTTCAAATCACTGCAGAGAATCACTAGTCACCCCTCTCCGATAATACATTAAACGCCAGAGCTTGCCTAGCTACAACCACAGCAAAAAAAAAATTCTCTATATATCTGTCTGTATTAAAATCCAAACCGAACTTTCATGAACAAAGTTTCTTTCCTAGAATATCCCATTTGTGGAACAAAATACCAAAGGCTACTTCCCAGCTGACTACATCAAGTATAATGTAGACAAATACTTGCTGACTCGTTAGTTTGAATAATAATTTTCGTCTGCCTAATCAACCCATTGTTTCCAATCCTCTCATGGTGTCCTTTATCATTTAACGGAAAATCTCTTTAACCAATATTCTCGAGTGCCCTCTGCCTTGAGGATTATTAGTAAAAGAAAAAATAATATTTTCAGTTCAATTTTAGTAAATTGTCTCCTGAGATTTCCTTTTAACAAATATTGATAAAAAAAGTGATAGAAACAAAATCCAGTCACGTTTTTAGATCTAATAGTTTAAGTATTTGATGGATGGATCATCAGCTTTGAATACCGTATATACTTCTGTATAAGTCGAATTTCTGGGAGATGATTTTAAAGTTATTTTTTTGGCCGGTGGGGTGGGGTCGACCTAGACATAGGTAATGTTTTTGGAATTGTTGTTAAAGAGCGACTCGGCGCTCGATCATAACATAGTAAACGCCGTTTTGTTTGTGCACTTGGTATATACAGGTAATCCTAGTAATTAACCGCATTCTTTCCGAACCCCACTGTAGTGTATTTGCTAGCATGTAAGCACATGCGCGGTTTTTCAAGCGGGAGGCTTAATAATACTTGGAATAGCTCTCGCAAGTTCACTTTCTAGATATGGCTATAGGCACTAAGTTCGATATGATGTATTCGGTGATGATATGACGTTTTTTTTTTTTTAATAGGTTAGAAAATGTAGTGTTTACGATATGTCATTCTCCCCTAAGTTCAACAAATTTTAACAATTTAATGACAACTATTTAATGAAACCATTTAACGACACTTAATGCATGCGTTCACATTATTACGTTATATTACGGCTCATGCAATGTATACATTTACGTTATTATGGTACGTCACATAAATTATGTATAAAAACAGTAACTGCGCCTGGAATTTACATTATGTCATTGATCAGAATGTCCGATTAGCAACATTTGTGTTCATTGCATGTAAGTGCACATATTATCGCTTGCAGATGCCGAGAAATAATTTATAATATGTTTTACACAAAAAAAAATCCCACCAAAAAGGAAATTATCTGTGCAAAAAAGAGCCATGAGACAGACCATTTAACTTGTCTAGAATCTACACAGGTAATACCTAAAATGACAACGATATTAATTGGCCTTAAAATTCACATCGACTTATACACAATTATGTACGGTAATATTGCCCTGTGTAAAACAAAAAAGATAAAAACTAAACTCAAAATTATAATTATGGTTTCAGAGCTTAATACAGGAGGTTTCGTCACAGTTTATCCATTATTGATATATATTTATATATGTATGTATGTATGCATGTATGTATGTATGTATGTATGTGTGTATGTGTGTGTATGTATCAATGCTTCCATTCAATCCCAAGGCACAATGGACACTTCTATTTTGTTTTTTACCCTAACTTGACTTCAACTTTTTTCGCATCATATTTTTTTATTTATATGAAGTAAAGTCTGTGTACATGTTTATATATTCCTATGTATAGGATTCACTCTTAAACTAGTTGATCGATCATTATGAATTTTGGAACAGCTGCGAGGCGTTAGGGTGATTTATATTTAGTTTACTTTAGTTTCATGCAAATAGACGCCACCATTACAATATTAAACGAGTATGGTTTTCAAAAGTCTTTTCAATAGTTAAAAAAAATAATTCCTCACGTTCTTAAGTTTAATAGTTGAATTATTTAATGGATGGCTCACACCCTCTGACACAAGTAATTCTGCCCCGCCTCAAACAGAAACATTATTAAAAGTAAAAATGAATAAAATCAAAATTATAACAGTGAATTCAGAGCTTAATACAGAAAGATGCATCACCTCTTACTAATTACTGAAACACACACGCATATATAATTGTGGGGTATTATTAATACATGTTAGACACAAACGCTAAGCTTTAAATTTGACACATGAGACGTTATCCGTTAACGGAAATAGAAACCAGTACATTATTAAACGTCCGTTTTTATTGATTTGAACAATTTCTCTACTTGAAATTCAGGCAATATAACCTCATATCAGTGTGAGGGTGCCATTATGCATAAAAAACTACCGAGAGGTTGACCCCGGAACAATGTGTATTCTTTCCTGATGATCTGACATTATCTGGAAGCCGAAGTATAATACCTTAAAATTAAACACAGCCTACAATTAATTTACAAACGAAATAACTACAAAATGAAGGCGACAAAATGATCCATACATCTATCGGACATTAATTAGAAGCTGAAGAGATATACTTTACATTTGAAAACAGTCGTTAGAATAAAACACACTGAGCAGACGAATTGTCAAGCATTTTTCTTCCTTTTCATTTTAAATTTATATCGTAGAATTTTTTTTATCCCTTTATTGCCATTATATATATAACATTTTAAAATGCTTAAAGAAATAAACATAACATTTTGAAATTTGGAAAATAAACTTTTTGTAATTTATTTGAATATGCTCTGTAGTTGCATCGAGCTTCATAAATTAAAAGATTGGTATAAATAAAAGGTGAAATATAACTGAATAAGCATATGTTCCTATAAACACACACACACACACACATATATATATATATGACACAGTGGTGTCAAAAAGAAAGTCTGCACTAGTCATTTTTTCAAAAATCGTAAATTTAAACTAAATCGAATGCCACAGTTTAACCAACCTATACCTCATTTGATTCGCCTTTTATTCTGATATAATTTTACCTGTTAATATTTGACTTTTAATTGAAGTATCCTAATGTTCACGTCAATTAAAAAAAATAGCTTCAAATCATTAACAATATATATATATATATATATATATATATATATATATATATATATATATTATAATTTAAAGGAGATTAGAACAATAGTCTAAAGAGCAGAGTGTATTTTAATGTAATAGTAAAATTACTAGTTTAATTATAATACAGGGAAAGAAAAAGTGCTCGTTGTAATTTAGATATATAATAAGCGTATTTATTTGTATACTAGCGGGGGGGGGGTACCCGGCGTTGCCCGGGTATTTGGAGGTATGTATGTAGGAGGGGAGGGCCTGTTTTAATATTATAAAAAAAACACAATATTATAAAAAATTGGAAAAACCAAAACAAAGCAAAAACGCGAACAAATGTATAAAAAAAAAAAAGTGTAAAAGAAGAAAAAAGGTTTAGATAGGAAGACAGGCTCGAATCCGAAGCATCGAGGCTAAGGCGGAAAAAAAATGCCTGACACGTAACCTCTACGCCAAAGAGACACACAATTGAGAACGGATAAAATTAACCCTTTAAAAACACTTGCAGGTGGTTGAAAGTAACATAAACGTTTTCTAGGTAAAAAATGATGTCATTGTCGTAGTAGCAGGAGGAGGCCGAGTTTAGGGTGAAGGAACCCCCCCACACACACACACATATTTTAGCTTTTATATTATAGATGCCCCCCGCCCTGGTTTAGCTAATATATGATGCGTAAAATTGTAAGGAATAAAAAACAAAACGAACGTGAAAGAATACAAAAGGAAAAAAGGAAAAAAAACAAAAAAAAACAAAAAAAAACAAAAAGTCACCGTGTAAAATGCAAATATGTCTATTTAAATCTATTTTTTTGTTTTTTTAAATGGAAAAACAAAATTCAAAGAAACAAAAACTTACCGTGTATAATGAAAATATGTTTATTAGATTTTATTTATTTATTTTTCTTTCTTTCAATGAAAAAGAAAAAAATGAATAAATAAAACCAGAAAACTGACTGTGGTTTTTATTTTTTTTAATCTTGGTTTGTTTTGGTTTCTTTTTTTATAATGTTTTCTTTGTTGTCGCGGTTAACCAATTTGAATGTCGTATGATTCCAATATCGATAGCGTAATAGTAACTGTGCTAATGAAACGCTCAGAAATGCAATGTATAGAAATAAATAATGAATAAATAACTAATCCGAAAATAGGAAGTCAGCCCCCCCCTAGCACAACGTATGAAATTAGTACAAACATAATAGAAGTATAAAGACAGTAAGTAAAATATTAAAGCGACTAATTGGTGCAAGATTTGAAGAACGCTGGCGGCTGACTGTTAAAGTTTCTTGTAAAAACTGGAATCCAATGTTAGTTCGTTTTGTTTAAGTAATCCTTCGAATCGCAACCCCACCCCCCTACAAAAAGAGAAAAAATATAAAGTGAGAAAAAAAAGGGGGAAAAAACAAGAAGAAATTTATAAAATAGCACAAGTAACCCACAGAATAACTGGAATGCAAAGTCGCGTTTCAGCCAACGGAAAAATACCAATCCATATTTTTTAAGCAACTAAGAACTCAAACTGGTGTTCCTTGTATATTCCCGTGTGGATGTATCCGCAGCTGTATTAAGTGGTCGCGGGCGAAGTATGAATCGAATAGAGAAAAAAGATTTTACAACTTCCATTGATTCTATCCGATTGTGGCAGTGAATTCTCACCAGAAAAAATATAGAAATGTACGAATATCAAGGAACTGTAAGGGTAGTAGACCTATAGCACACCTCAGATCCTGTGCTGAAGTGTGGGGCCATTACATTTGAACATAATGTCATGATTTTTAATCCTATTAAGGTCAAACTCACACGGGAAAAAAATGAGTTCATTTTACTTATATAGATATATAAGATTTTCATCTTATCTTTCAAAAAAAAAAAATGCCCCTGTTCCCAAGCCCCGCCCCCCAGACAAAACCACTTCCAGAGGAGAATGAGAAAGCAGATAGCAAATAAACAAGACCTACTTCACTACCTGTAATGAATTTGGAAATAAATATTCTACTTTGGGTATTTTTTTTAGATTAGATTTAGATTAGGTCCACAATTTTCTTTTAAATAATGACTTTTCAAGGTTTTCGACTATGCTGAATACAGAAATTGCATTGAAATTTTACAGAAATAAGCAGTTATCAAGACATAAAAAGTTGTTTTATGCATTGTATTCTTTGGTGGCCATCTTTGTTACGCACGTAGATTTATTTATGGCCCGTGTGCACGCACGTAAAAAAGATGGCCGCCAAAGAATACTATGCATAATACAACTTTTGCTATCTTGATAACAACTTATTTCTGCAAAAATTTCAATGCGATTTCCATATTCAGCATAGTCGAAAACCTATAAAAGTCGGCATTTAAAAGAAAATTGTGGAGGTGGACCTAATCTAAAAAAATACCCTCAGAAGTAATAATTGTATATTCACATTTTGACATTATATCTAGATAAATAGCAAGTGCGAACACTGGAAAAACATCATTTTTGGATGAAGAGTATGCACTTGTTACCAGAAGGAATTCTGTACGTAGGAAATAATGTGACTTATTTAATGTTTAGAAATACTAAAAATTTGAAAGCTTATAATTTGAGAGAAAGAGTAGGAGGAGGAGATTGGAGAAGACGGAAAGTAATTATTTAAGGAATCGGTCAGTCCAGTCTGCTAGTTTTGGAAAATACTGCACAGGAAATTCGTTCTCATCATGTTCGTGATCAAAGAAGAAAGCAATTAAAATGTTTTACTGCAAAAAGTAAAAAGAATAAATAAAAATGAAAAAAATTAAGAATAAATAAAATACTGAATTTTGGTAAAAGAAAACTCATTTTGTTTTTATTTTAGTCGACAGTGTGTATGGGGGGGGGTCTGAAACCTGATTAGTTGATTACATTGATGCCACACAGGTTCAAATGATTTACCTTCTTTGTAAAGACGAATATATACATTAGTTAATATCCAATATTTCAAAAGCAGACAGATGATCAGAGTAATAAACGTGAGATGGAAATTAAAGATGCTGCATTGGAGGTTAAGAGAAAACACACTTCATCAAAATAATAAAGTCAAACACATTCCTTCAGAAAGAGAGGAGATCAAAATTATGGCATTATTTAATATTACTACCCCTAATATTATTAATAATATGGAGTAAGATCAGGAAATGCTATTACTAATCAGCAGAGCGTTACCACTTTTGAAAAAGGAAGAGTTTATCAGACCAGTGTATGCAGTGTGATTATGTATGGAAGAGAACCATAACCAATGAGAGTTGATTATATGCGTTGCATGGAGAGAAATTATATGAGGATTATACCATAGATGCATAATGTTAAATAAAGACAGGCTTAGTTTTGATGACGTCAGAATAAAATTAAATCTGGATAGTATAAGGAGATGTGTACAGAACAGGAGACTTTGATGGTATGGCCACACTGAAGGATTAAAGTTCTTGGGTTAGTAAATGTAAAAAAGTTAAGATAGCAAGTTCAGTTGGCAGGGAGAAAGCCAAGAGAAACATGGGAGGAAGTGATAAAAATGTGAAAGAGGGATAATTAAAGACCTGTCCAGAGATAGGTTACTTTGAAAGTTAATTTCATAAAGTCGTCCAACATGTAAAGCTAACATTAAACCGATGACGATAATTACTGGTAAACTCGTTTTATGTTAATTCAAGACAACTTGTTAATAAATTATATGTTATCCGTATTCCTCCTAATTTGCTACACGAGTGAGGAGATTAGAAAAAGAAACAAATAACATACAATAGCATTCAATTTATTAAACAGTTTGTGGTGGATGCATAAGGTTGTTTTGTTTTATGGCATATCAACCCTTTTACGGTTATTTAATACCGAATCCAATGATTTTGAAGAATTTTTTTTTTTTAATAGAATATATTTTTGTTTCAAGTCGGTTTCTATTTAACCCATAGTTGGGACCTAACAAGTACTACCATTCCGGGTTCGAATGAACCTGGGAGCAATGGCAATTAAAGGGTGGCTCCACATTCCCCAAAGCCCACAAGCTGAGGCCTCACCATCGGATATAGTTTAATGTAATATCCAGGACCGGGTGCATAAGAGATATTTATTTTTAATTTTACTACTTGGTATTAATTGGGTCATCCGGACTACGGTTCTCAGTTGAATATTATTCTCACACTGTTTTGGCCAATTTAACCTCCGATCTTCCTCAAGCTAACAGAACAAGAACAAACTATCCACATATATTAAATAAAGGGATCCATTTGAAATTGCATACAGATTCCCAAGTTCAATAAGATGCAGCTGAAGAACGCCGGTGATTAAATTGACTGAAATATTGTTAGAATAACACCCAGAATGATAACACCCAGAATGATAACACCCAGAATGATAACACTAAGAATCCAAATAATCCAACTAATCAATCCTCATCTCAAATATTCAAAAACATAATATTATTACATATAATACAATTAATAATATTAAATATTGAGAGAAGAGATTCACAACTGGTGTGCCACACACTCCCTTTAAATATGATGGAAGATATTGTCACAGCATCTATATATATATGGGTATGTAGTAGTAGTAGTAGTAGTAGTAGTAGTAGTAGTAGTAGTAGTAGTACAGCGCATTCATTTGCATTCTTGCACAAATATTAAAATTAAAATTTTAAAGCAAGAAAAAATTAGGCTAACCTGGTTTGCACAGGTTTCATACTAAATCAACTGTATTATTGGAAAGGGGAAATGTTTCTATTTTTAAAATCTACGTTGTGTTGAGTTCTCTCCCTTAGACATATACATTTATTAGCAAAATGAGAGGGATCTTCTACAGGTGAAAATATTTAATCTCATATTACCGACGAGGTGGCAAATTTTTCATCTTTCAAAGTGCATGGATATCTGTCCAACAACCTGACCACATATTCAAAATCACATAATATTTGCAGCCCAAATAAGATCTCCTAACGGAATAAATCTATTTTATATTTATACCTCTGTATTGTCATCCACTTGACATCATAACAGATCTGGTGATGAGTGATTTGATTGAAACTTACAACAGATCTAACATTTATATCATGAACATTTGTTATTTAAGAACGTAAAGTACTAGCAATTTTACCAAAATGATTGGTTTATATTATTTGGGTTATTCAGTTAATTTCACATTTCGGCTGACGTATCCCCCATCCTTCTTCAGGTATACCCTGTCAAAACTTTGTAGGCATATATAATATATACTGGGTTATGCTGGCATGTTGGAAATTGTGCAAAATGAGTTCAAGGGATTATGGTTGGCGTATGTCAAACATGGTAGCTAGGGTCGGCGGTGACAACCGAGGTGATTCAGTTCATATAAAAGAAAATGATGTATGAAAAAGAAAAAAGAGAAAAGATATTTTTTCGTTTGCATGAAAGTGCAGTCTAGCTCGCGATTTTGAATGAAGCAGATGTCTTGGTTAAATGCGAAGATGCGTTGAAAAAGAAAAAGAAGACGCAAGAAAGTGTAAATCACAATGCAATGCTTCCCCCCTCCATTCACTCCTTAGACGAATAAAGAAGCTATGCCAGATGATTGGTGTTATATCTTTATCAAATGTCCCTTTTCAATATCAACCAGTGACGGGAAGAAATCCATCTCCAGAGAAGACCAAAAAACAGAAAAAAAGTATAGTGACGTTATCGCAACGCATATGCACACAGTAGAAGTGACACGACCACATATATAGACACATATGTACAGGCATACATACATAGACGATCACTACTACGCACATATATAGACACATATATAATAATAATAAGAGACTCAAATCAATAAGAATAATCAAGAAAAAAATCTTCCTCTCTGAAACAGTAAGAATAACATCTAAGATGGGAACAACAGTTTAAATAACACAATACAAATTATGAAACAAAATGATTGGATTAAGCATGAAATAAGCAGATAAGTGTTGATATGCCATAAAACTAAACCAAACCAAACCAAACACTATGACTAAATATTTGAAGATACTGAGGACTTGAAGCATAACTTTTACAAGACTGAATTCAGCATTAAATAACCTTGAAAAGAGTTCAATATATAAAGATAGATAATTTACCTAGTTTTGTCTCACTGTTTCAGTGTTGTTGCAATTTTTAGAACAGTCATGAACTGTCTGGAGGAATGAGATGCCAACCAGCTGATTGTGCGCGTAGAAAAAATATTTAGTTGCTAGAAGCAAATCTGATGACATAAGTTAATATGGGCTCATAGATCAGAACAATTTAAAATACTTTCTTCTCTGCCTCTCCCGTGTATTTGAGACCCGAAATACAGAGTGGAACGATAAAAATATCGTCCGAGAAAAGAAGACATGATTCCATTTCCATTTGATGAAAATCAGTTTACCTTTTTTGTTGCAGACCATCTACTAGTTGTCCAGTTGTGTACAAATCCAAAGAGTGATAGGAGCCTTCTATCATGTCTGAAAGTGACACAATGTTCAACGAGTGAGATCGGAGATACGCTGCTGTACAACTCATGTTCACTACCGATTTAAGTTTTGACGACAAGACCATTGCCAGCACCCTCAAAATGCACATCTGGACGGTTCAACGTTTGAAGACACAGCTCAACAAAGTTTCCAGTCACGCTTATGGTTTTTAGTGTGGTTTCAAGTGAGGGCTGCATCATGCCACCTCATATCGTCAAAGTCAGCTTGAAAGTCAACACCAAAGTATACCTGGATGTTCTGAAGGGTGTGGGAATCATCTGGTGAAATCAAGTGGCTGCTGGCAAACCCTAGGTGTGGCAGTAGGACTCGGCGCTGGCCCACAAGTACAAAGAAACTCAGGCTTGGCTTCAAAAAGAGTGCTATGACTTTGTACCCTTTTCTCACTGGCTCCTTCCTCAAACTGAACCTGCTGGACTACTTTGTTTGGTCATATGTTGAGATCATCACCAACATGACCTCTCATAACACCAAAACCAGCCTGATCGCCGCCATCCACTGAGTATTTGCCAAGCTGCCACCATATTGAGGCGGTGATTGAGGCTGAAGGTGGCTACATTGAATAGATGTCAGCTCTAATACATAATCAAGTTACCTGAATTGATTTTATCAATAAAAGTCTTAAAATAAAGCTGTAGTGTTTTTTCTTTAAGGCGACAAATTTATCGTTCCACCCTGTAAACAATCACCTGAAGTCAGTTTGTTAAAAGTTTTGCTTCATGAGTTTATTTTCAGCTCCCCTCCCTCCCCAGCAGTCCTGCCACACCCATCATAAAAAGATGACAAACAACACAAGTGTACAACAAGAGGTGATACGCCATAAAACAAACATATTGCCTATCAACGTTACTTCTTCTGATTTCTGCAGCTTTTATCACAACCAAAGCACAATAGTGAGATGAATTGCTTCTGTAAAAACATTAGCTTTTACTTATCCGTCAGGTTTTATTGGACCGTTTTTCTCGAATAACCAAATTATTATTGTTTGTGTAAAGAAAGAGACAAATAATAGAGGAGGATTATGATTTTAAGTTAGTTGAGTGTTATGGGAGGGGTTCGCTATAATGACAGATTGGCCGTAGGGTCATTAATATTATAATAAGAAAATTACTAAAGATGCAGGGGAGAGAAATGTTTGAATGGATAAATGTCAAATTTAAAAAAGAATAGATGACAAATTATTATACGGATTTTGGAATGACAAACTCCATCTTTTTATTGCTTATTCAAATAAGTGATGAGATATCATCAATCAAAATATTTGGCACCTAAAATATATATATATATATATATAATATATATATATAATATATATATATATAATATATATATATATAATATAATATAGTATATATATATATATAATATATATATATATATATATATAATATATATAATATATATATATAATATATATAATATAGTATATATATATATAATATATATAATATATATATATAATATATATAATATAGTATATATATATATAATATATATAATATATATATATAATATATATAATATAGTATATATATATATAATATATATAATATAGTATGTATATATATATATATATATACATATATAATATATATATAGTATATATATATATAATATATATAATATAGTATATATATATATATATATATAATATATATAATATCTATATTTTTATAAAGTAATAGGGTTCGTGTGTTTCTGTCTGTGTGTACAGCTCTCCATCATCAACGAAATATAAAAGAGGTAAGAGGGTAGATCTCTCCTGGTAGAGAAACATTAGAACCCATTTTAGGATGTTTCTGTTATAGGAGACATAAGAATCTTTGCCTAATTTCTTTATATACTATTCTACAAACCACCCCCATATCGAATGACTTATGCTCATTTGCATATCACATTATATTAAATCTCTTTAACTAATTACCTCGACCTTATTACATATTGGAAATATTCTAATCATTTCAACTGTACTATTTACAAAATCTATTTAACATTTAATCTATCTATCTATCTATATATCACATTATATTAAATCTCTTTAACTAATTACCTCGACCTATATATCTATTAAAACAGAGATGTGTGTGCCACAGACGATTTCTGATTGGTTAATCCAATAATCACATCTCCTAAAAAACAATCGTTTCTACGCTCTTACCTTTACCATAAAATATTATGGCTTTATTGTCCATCTTGGAAGGGTTTAATTTTTTAATAACTTGTTATTTACAAATTAAAAAAATACGAAACTATTATACGAAACTAAACTACACGAAACGCGCACACACGCACACACACACATTCACTACCGTCACGTTGTTATGGCAACCAAACCCGCTGACTTTTGGCCTTTTGGTCAAGATCAAAGTGTAGTATCTGTTCCGGCAGATGCTGCAGGCTATGACTAGCTATGACTAGCTATGACTAGCAAAGACCAGATGTGGGGGCAACCCCACATGCCTGACCATTAACCAGCTCCCATTTCCCACCTCTCGGGAGCTGGTCCCCCTTTTTCCCTTCCCCCTCCCTTCACTCCTCACATTAAAAATCGGCCTTGTGCCTAATTTGCTCGGTGGGGGAGCAAATAAATACCATCTGTTCTTCAGATGCTGCACTTCATTTTCTTGTTCTCTTTCGTTAGAGGAGAAATCCTTCACGACTGAGACAATTTTTATTTTTGTACCTTTTCTCCACGTTAAAAAACGACCCTGGTGTCTAACTCTGTCGCGTGGGGAGGCATAGTAAATAGGTACATAAACAGTAAACACACACAGTAAATGTGATTTTCTTCATTTTCTCATTTCACTCGTGGTCTTAAATTCATTTCGGGTTTGTATTACTGTACACATAGATTCGAATAAGTTGCCAAAAAACAAATATATAACAAATAAATGTTATCAAAGGCAAGATAAATTACTTTTCTACCAAACTGGATATATTTTTCGTGTTTTTATTCAATTTAACATGTTTATTCAGCTCGAAAAGCATACAGTGTTTACCGATGTATTGGAAAATTCAAGATGGCGGCCGATTCTCTCTTTAACACGATAAGTTTGGAAAAAGGTGTAATAAATAAAAAACCGGTTAAAATACTGTTAAAAACTCGCTCAATATATGTTACCGTGACATAGGTTGACATATATTCGGCGGGTTTTTAATAGTATTTTGTATAGTTTTTTATTTATAACACCTTTTCCCAAACTTACGGTGTTAAAGAATGTGTGAGACGCCATCTTGAATTTTCCAACACATCGGTAAACACTGTATTCTTTTCGAGCTGAATAAACATGTTAAATTGAATAAAAACACGAAAAATATATCCAGTTTTTATCGGTTTTTTACCTTCTCTGCAGAAGTACAAAAAAAACAAAAAAAAAACGGAAGGTACTTTTACAGAATGTTAAACTAACCCTAACCGATGTTTTATGTTTAGTTTATGAAAAGTCAGAAGAAACAAAAGTCATTATTGCATGAAATATACGTATTTAGTTGAAGTATTGTTTATGTCAATTCTTTCGAAGAAATTTAGCAAGAATACCTGTAAACCAGGAAATCGGTAAAATGTCATCATGGATGAATACTTGTCTATTATAATTTCTACCCTTGACAAAAACTTAGCCATAACAAAAGAGATTTATTGTTCAGATTGTTTTTGAGATTGATTTCTAAAAAGATATTTTATAAATAAAATCGACTTTAAAATTAAAGACTTAAATTACAATAATTGAATTTAAACATTCTTATTTCAATATTTGGCACATAACACCTGCAAAAATGATCACAATGTCAGGATTCCATTTTATTTCAGAATCGATGGCAAATTGTGTAGATTGATATCTCATTACATTAAATACTAATATTTAACATTAGTTTATCATTTAAGCCGATAAAAAGGCCTTTTTTTTTTCGAGTCATAAAAGGATTTGGAGTTTCCTAATCAAACTTTCGGGTGCAGTTGCACGCTCTCAAAATAACTAAAGTGTTGGCTTTAAAAAAATTGGTTCATTAAAACTAAACAGGTTTAGTTTTAATAAAAAAAAAAATTTTTTTAAAAATCGCTTTGGTAATTAGATATGTCGTATGGTTATCCCTAATCGCTGAATAAAACCGCTAACGAGTTGAATGATTACGACATAAAATTAAACTCGGGTTCCTGAAACGGAAACTTCGTTTGTTTTTGTTTTTTTTTCTTATCAATATATTTACATTGTTATTTTGTTTTCATTTTCAATCATTCGAACAGTTTTCTTTTTCAAGTAATCCAAGTTACAAAATTCCCACTGTTTACTATGCTAAAATCACAATGACTAATGTATACCTATTAACCCTTATCCTTGAGTGGCCTCTGGGCCTTGATAAGTGGTGACACCCATGTAAAAAAAAAAAATCACTCGAACAGTTTTCTTTTTATAATGTACAGTTTTAAAAGTTTAAAAACTATATAGTTTTTACTTCAGGAAAATTAATGGGTCAGTTTTTACGATGTGCCCTGTTAAAATACTGTTAAAAACTCGCTCAATATATGTTACCGTGACATAGGTTGACATATATTCGGCGGGTTTTTAATAGTATTTTGTATAGTTTTATATTTATAACACCTTTTCCCAAACTTACAGTGTTAAAGAGGGTGTGAGACGCCATCTTGAATTTTCCAACACATCGGTAAACACTGTATGTTTTTCGAGCTGAATAAATATATTACATTGAATAAAAACACAAACAATATATCCAGTTAGGTAGAAAAGTAACTTATCTTGCCTTTGATAACATTTATTTATATATTTGTTTTTGACTATTTTTTCGAATCTATGTGTACAGTAATACAAACCCACGATATGAATACTCACGTTGTTATATATATATATATAAATGAGATTATAGCAGTTAAAAAACATTTTTAAAACACACACACACCTTTTTCAAAGTGATCAGAAATCGTATAAAAGTAAAAAGGGTAAATTTTTACTTACTTTCCAACTTAATCACCTTTAACGTGACTTTTACAGTTTTTTTTTAAATGGAATTCATTTACCGATGCAAAAGAAATGATAAGTAAATAAATCCATAAATAAATATTATAAATGGTTTATTTTAAT
>NC_136490.1:17019163-17031663 GCF_053919585.1 Euprymna scolopes
AAGTTAACACCAAGTCAATCGTTCATCAGTTCAAGTGAGAACTGAGTCAACTTTTCTTCAAAGCAAGTGAACTCAACTCCTTTTGTGGTGCAAGTGAACAAAATTGGGCCATGTATCCCTCAATACAAATGAACTAAATTTCTTCAGTGCAAGTAAATCCAATTGAGGTAAGTGTTTTCAGTGAAATTGTACTCCCCTGAGCTAACTCTTATTCAGTGTAACTGATCCCATCTATGTTCACATTCTTGGAAGAACAGTTGAGTTTACTTACACTAAACTTTAGAATGTTCTATTATTACTCACTAGGCTATTGATTTATCGCTGGCAGCAACCATTGGTCTTCTGTGAACTCGTTTAGTAGAGGGCAGATTAGTACTCTTTGTTCATGATCTTTTCACTCTCCTTAACCCTTCACAGTTATTTTGTGTGGTAATGCTTTGTTATGTTTATTTTATATTTGAAAAAAACACCACACCACATGAGTCTTTTAATTAAATGAAAAAAAAAAGTATGATAGTGGTGCCCCATCATATGACCTTGTAAAATGCTAGCATCACGAATTCAAATACAGCTGGCAATCTGTGGAAATAGCCCGCAGACTTGGTTGTCCCCGCCCCTTTTGGCACTGATGAGATATCTGTCAATCAAGTTGAGGCTACCATTTTGGAAAATCAATGTGTGACTTCTTTACCAAGAGGTCAAGATTAGTATAGGATCTATGGAAACTATCATTCAAGACCATTTGCATATGCATAAGGTGTCTGTTAGATGGATTCCCAGGTTGCTGATACCTTTCCAGAAGCGAGAGGTCATTGAGTGCTCAATGATGAATCCAAAGATGTGCCAAGAAGACAGATCAAAGTTTTTCAGAAGACTAATTACGCAGAATAAAGCCTGCATCTATCACTTTGCTTTAGGGACCAAAGGCCAATCAATGTAATGGAAGCACTTTGACTCACCACTTCCTCTGCTGACCAGATCATACTCACAGTATTCTGAGACCAGGATGGAGTAGTGATGACATATTTTCTTGCAAAGGGTACCACAATTACAGGAGCTTCACTTTTGAGGAAATTAAGAGAAGATATCAAAATCAAAACGGAGAAACAATATCGCCGAAAGTATCCTCCTCCTGCAAAACAAGGCTCTGGTCCAGAATGCGCATATTGCTAGATGGGTGTGTGGCTATAAAATTCTTTCCCCCATTACCCTACTCTCCTGACTTTGCACCCTGTGACTTTTATTTCTTCCCAGACATGAAGTTGTTTTTGAAAGGAAAGCGTTTTCCAAATGATATAGCCTTGATTTCTGAAGTCATATCATGGTTAGAGGACAAACCTGGGATGTTTTACAAAAACGGTCTCCAGAGCTGCATTAAACAATGGGAGAAATGCATAACTTTGAATGATTCTTATGTAGAGAAAAAAAAAACTAATAACTGCACCAAGTTTCGTTGCTCTACTGCAATGGGTAGTGCATCAGGGCATTACTTATTGAACGTTTCTTGATAGTAAAAAAAAAGAAGCTATTTCAGAGAGAGTATTAGAAGGAAATTAGCATCACTACAAAATAGAGTATTCACTATATAAATCTTTACAAATAGTGATTCTGTTGTAAGAGGGTATTGATTGAAAACACTGTTGTTGCTTAAGAGAATGTACATTGCACATACCATCACATCTTTTTATTCATTGTAAAAAAAACATCTTTAAAAGTTATGCCTGAAAACATGTCTGAAAATACAGTGAAAAAAAGTGTCTCAATAATTAATTCATTGTCTGATGTCTCTCTCTTAAAAAATTAAATAAAAAACAAGAATTTATTTTTCCTACAGTTTTTTTTTGTTTCGATTATTTTTATTTTTTCATCAAACAACTTTTTATAATTGAAAATAGAAAAATAGTTTCATATATATATTTTTTTCTTTTGTAGTTTTTATTGTCATATGTACATTTTTATTTATTTTTTATTTTCAGTTTTGTACTAATGAGTCATGACTTATTAAGACACAAAGACCCCTCGAGGATAAAGTGAAATGAATTTGTCAGGTGACGAACGATAGTTAAAGCTGGACAGAATTTAATTATTTAAAAAAAATGGCCCCACAAATATGTGTAAACACTGCACTTGAAAACGATAATATTATAGTCAGTTGGGAAGCAGCCCCATAGCATTGTGTTTTACAGACAAGTAGTTCTAGGAAAGAAACTTTATTCTTTTATCATAGTCGATTCTATTCTCTACAGTCCCTTTCTTGTTAGTCTTTCTCTATTATACATTCTTATAGAAGATGCTCTACACTCGACCGTGAAAGAGACAAAGGATTGGATTCAGTAGCTCCATCGGTTAACATGCCATAATTAGAGGCAACGGTTATAAATTCCAACTTTAATCGGGAATAGGTATAATGAAACACGATTAGGGCGAACGCTAAAAAGCAAATAGTTTTCATAGCTACTCTCTTCCTGTCGCTGCTTCATTGGTATTCATTGTCCTCTTCACTGCCAGTTTTCACGGGAATATTTTAAAAACCTAAGAATGTATGTTCAGCTCCATCTCTGTGCCTTCTGGGACCCCCAAATCAATAGAGGTTAGACCATTCCTGTAATGACCTGGTTCCTGTTGATTTTGCGATGGAAGTTTAGTTCTGTGCAGTTCTAGGAGGTCCATCCTCCCAGCCTTTGCCTTCTCACTTTCAGAAGGGGTTAGTTTATAGGTAATCGCCTGAGGCTGCCTTGCCGGGGGAATACTGACGGGACTGCTCAGGTACATTTTGCAGGTCAGAGTTCCCCTCCTACATTCCACTTTCCGACCCTGGTGTCTAAGTCATTGCAATGGGAGAGAACTAAATACTTTCGCTCCTCATGTCTATGGCTGTTGGGAGTGGAAAGGAATATACGAATTCTAGTAGCTCGCACACATCTATACACACACTTGATCTCTGCTAAGGACGAGTTAAAGGCACACATACACAGTGCCACACTGCCTGTTACTCATATTTGCATATTACTAACACTATGAACAGATTGACATGCACATCTCTAAATTTTGTGACTACTAACTCTACTTTCTGTACCAAACACGAATTTGCACCAATGAACACTTACAAAAAATTATTTTTATTTTTATAAAATTTTATATATAAAAATTTAGTACTAATCCAGTTTGTGAACCAGACGTATGTAAGCGTCCACTCCAGTTTGCCTGGAATCTGATATAAACAACTGGGATACGGCGAGCGATGGCAAAGCGGTGGTCAAATTGATCAGCCAATCAAAAATGGTTGTATGCTATCTATTAAAAAAAGAAATTACATTCTTAAAACTTGTTAAACAGTTTTTATTTCTTAAAACTTTTCTGAAGATTATCTTGTAAAAAAAAAATTAAAACTTACAGTAAGTTGTTATATTTTATTTTGTACTCATGCTGAAATAATAACGTAATTATTTGGAAAACCATTCTTAACATCGAAAGGGAAGTGTGTTTTGTAACTATTCTGTACTTGCACCTAACAATTTAATAAATAAAAGATAGCGTAAAACTTGAATTTGACTTGAAAATACTATTTAAAAAAAATAGCATGGCAACTTCTCTGTAAAAGAACTTGGCTTTTTTGCTTTTCCATTTTTTGAAATTCGTATCCAATGAATGTTGTTATTTTACATTTTATAGCGTGTGTTAAGATTTGCTTGGTGATGCTGGGCATATTCCAGTGGTTTACGTCAGTTTCCAGGCAAATCCTTGCAGACGCTTACATACATCCCGTTCATAAGCTTCACTCGTACCAAAAATATTTGTTATAAATTTTGTTTTCACAATTTTTTTCATCTACAAAACATTGTTTGTGTTTTAGTTAGCACTTGCTAACTGGTGACCCTTTCTATTCTCTCAATTTTTCATTTATTTTATTATGTATGCACATCCGTTTAATATCCTTCATTTTCTTACATCACTATAACATAACATTTATAAATAATTTATATTAAATGTCGATGTTGTTCAACAACCAAACGCACTATCATCGTCCAAAAATGGCCCAACAATACCACAAGTATTTTTACTGCTATTTTATCTTAAAACTTGGACATTTCAAATGAAAATATTAAACAGAGTGAATTAATTTTTGAGATGAGGATTCATTATTTGTGTTAAGTATATGTGTTTTTCATATATATATATATACACACAGATATCTGCATTTGTGTCTATCATCTAGTGGTGTATATAACAGTGTCTTTGATATCTAATGAATGTGTGTCTACAGAATGTAGAGATATTTATTGTCCTGCATGTATATAAAATGTTTCATTGTGTGTACAGGCGCTTTTTCAAAAATGCATGTAATTAACAAACATGATACATAAACGTTTACAGACAGCTTTTCTTACAATCAAATGATAACAATATGTCTGCTTGCCTCAGACCAAAAGAGTCACATACCTTCTTATTGGTCCAAACTCCTAAAAGAACACTATAACAACGAGTTATATTTTACATGGGTTTTATTCGTCTTATGGATTCCCTTGTCGGAGTTAGGCACGATGAGTTTCTTTCTACATGTTCACTCGTTTCCCTGTCTGCTTTCAACAAAGTAGTTCACACCTCAGTTTGCTAACGCGTTTCTTGCCAACTCATTAGTTTGATCTCTGCTAAGTATTATATTAGCAAAGCAGATAAAATCACATATCGTTCACGTAAGCGAAAATCTTGTTTACTTAACTTAACCAAATTCAAAATCTACTTTCAAATTCCTGAATCGATTTTGTTCATTTTATTTCTGAGTTAAATTCCTAACAAAGCATTTCAAGCTGTAAATCCACATTTTCCAAAATTAAATTGTTTTATATTTCTAATAAGAATAATCGATCAAGTTATCTGATCAAATAATATAACATTCATATTTGGATTCTTCGGACTACTATTTTTATCTTGAATATTATTTTCACAACGTTTCAATCAAGGTAACCTCTGACCTTCTTCAGATGTATTTTGTCGAACTCACAAATCTTTATGTCAAACACAGGAATCTGCACAGAATCTCGATTAGAAGCTTTTATTTAATCCACTAAAATTAATACAAAAAATAGTGGCAGGACTAGTAGTTCAGTGGATAAAGTACTTGCTAAAATTCAGTTGTAAGCTACACTCTTCTGGAGTTTGAAAGTTCAATCCTCAGTGCGACAACATGCACAAAATACAATTGCAAATTACTTATATTGTCGTCCCAGTCATGGCTGACAGAATGAGAACATGCTACCACCATGGATTAAATATAGGGTTCCATTCAAAATTTTATGCAAATTTTCAGATTCCGCAGAAATGTTGCCGAATTCAACAAGATACATCTGAAAAAGGGTCGGATGTTACATCGACTAAAACGTTGTGAAAATAACACTCAAGTAGTCCAAAGAATCCAAATACGATTACAAACACAATGAAGTTGTTTTTTCCCCAGGCGACACAGTCTTTAAACGTACTTGCTCTATCTATCGAAGATATTGAGCACTTTGGATTGATTAACTTTTATTTCGTACATGATACTAAGATATTGCTATTGCTAGTTTTTTTTTTTAATTTCTTATGTAATCTGCATGATTTATGCAAATTGAGACTGGAAAACTCTGCTAGTATGAAATAAAATATATTAAATTGTTGTTGAAGAATTAGTTTATTTAAAAGAATAAATAAATTTCCGGACCGTTAATATTAATAGGTTTGTTTTTAATAAATCTTCTCTGAATTATCTACCCGTGCGTTTCGGTCGCCATATTTGAAATTTATTTTATAATAAAGAAAACATTTCTCATCATATGTTTCTGATATTCATAGCTCTTGAGAGATTTTTTTCCTCATCTGTTTATTTACTTACATATTTATTAATTTCCATCTTCAGAAGGGAACGGTTCAAATAAACATCTTTTAAAAACATCTGCGATGGCAATCATTTAGAAACGCTTTCTTACAATTACTTCAGCACGCCTGCAGCCGAAAGAAAAGGCATTAAAAAGAGAAAAAAAAAAAAGAGATTTAAAATGTATGAAAATCTACAGATATTTATGGGCATATATCAAAGGTGCGTCTTCAATTTATGTCTGACAATACGAAACATCGAGATATTATTACCAAACTCTGAAAAAAAAAAAAAAAAATAATGACAATAAAAAAAAAAAATTAGCTAAATATTAGAAAATAAATTCCCAATGTCGGAGCCAAGACCAACATCTGGAGAATTTGAAACTGATTCATTAGCTATATTCTCTTAACCAATTAATATTAACGACCCTGTCTTTTCAAAATAAATTAATTGTTCAACAAAAATTTAACATGTATTATTTGGATTTTTCAGACAACTTATATTCTCATTACGTTTTAGCCGATGTAACCTTCTTCAGGTACGTTTCATCTAACCCAGGAACCTATATAAAATTTTTAATGAAATCTTTTATTCAATCCACAGGGGTAGTTTGCTCTCGTTCTGTCAGCCATAACACCATATAAGTCTTAAATAATTAATAATTTTATTCTTACTAATTTTATTTCTTTCTGTACTGAGGAGTGAACTTTCAACCTTCAGAAGACTTTTACTTAGAAATTATTATTATTACTTAGCACTTTTATCCATTACATCAAATGTCCTTGCAGGGGTTATGACAATAACATCTAACGTGAATACAGCCATCTGAATAATCCCAATAATGGAAGTTATTTAGACTAATTTCAAAACCAACCACCAAATAAAAAAAATGACGGAAATATTAGAATATAGATTCCCAACGTGGGAGCACAAGACCAACACTTGAAAAATTCGAAACTAACTTATTAGACACAAAATTTTCTAAATCATTATTAACTTGGATCATTTGGATTATTCAGATTATAACTTGTAACTTGAGTTCCTTCAGGCATAATCGAAACCGAAACCAAAACTTATGAAGAATTCTTGGTAAAATTATTTATGACAAGAAATGAAAGTAAATAACAATTAAACGACCCGGATGTAAGCATGACACACACTCTATAGTATTAATATGTAGATAACATACAAGGTGAAAATAGTAGTCCGTATAATCCAAGTAATACAAATTATCTATCCTCATCTTTAAAATTTTGAAACAACTTGAATTAAATCTACATAATAAAACGAGACCAGTTTATTTTTTGACTTTTGCCTTCGATAATTTTCAGCCTAAAAATAACAATTCGATTTTGACTAGCCATTTTCTTTTGCTCACCGTCAATCCATGTTGTTATGAACAATAAAGATAGAACGAAAAAAGGGAAACCAAAGTAAAAGGATTTATTCTGAAATGCTTTAACTTTGTGAAATTTTTTTTTTTTTTTTTTTTGCTGATAATTCTGTTCCACTTTATAAACAATTGATATTACTTTATCAGTCTAACTTTTTATTGTGCCTTTATTTATTCATTTCTCTAATTAACAATATACTAACGTCACGGGTCGTCTAGTACAGTAGAACCCCGGGATACGCCATTAAAAATTAGTAACAAAATACAGTACATTATATAATACATATTTATATAATCAAATAACATTATAAATAACACTGTAAGACGGGGAAAATTCCATAACCAGAGGTCGAGAAAACATCGTATTCCACATCATAACCTGAAAACAAAAACGTACCTTAGGGGAACCGTATCCCAGGGTTCTACTTTATATGATTAAAATTTTAAAAACGATCCTGATATTCATAAATGACCTCCCTGATAAAATCGTGTACGAGATGGGTATATATGCTTATGAAACCACTCTCAATAATAGACATGAAGGAAAAACAAATGTACACATATCCAAGACAATGACAGAAACCCTAGAAAACTACCTTCAGTTGGTGGAATTGGGTCGGAATTGGATGGCAATATTTACTGAGACTTAGCTTCTTTCCTTTAACAACAACAAAACAACGCCAAACTTTCACAAGCAGAAAACACTATCAATAATTTCCCCTACTCTTTATCTGTGCCTAAACCTAAACGTAGATTCCATGAGCAAAGCTTCTTTCTTAGAACTGCATGCCTATGGAATTGTTTTCTGTTTTCCTGCTTTCCAGCTGACTACAATATGGTTGTCTTCAAGTCTAACATAAACAAGTTTTTGGTGAGCCGTTCCACTTAAATTAACAAATTTACCGAATTTCCATTACTAACATTACTGTCCAATTTCTACTGTACACTCTTCAATCCTTATCCTCGAGTAGCCTCTTGGCCTTGATAAGTGGGGATGCCTATGTAAAAAAAACAAAAACAAAAAAAAAAAAACAACGAATCTTCTCAACCACTGATTGCCATGACAAATCACACCCTACCTGAGAGCTCATCCTTGAAAATGCTCAGTTCAACATTCACATGCAACAACAAGTAAAACAAATACATTGAGGACTGCCAAGGTTGCTGCAAAGAAGGTGAACTACCATGCTAAAAGATTACTCACACTATAGAGTATCCTATATCTTTATAAGGCCACAATTTGCCCATGCATGAAGTATTGTTACATCTGGGCTGATGCATCTACCAATACACGCTCACTCTTAGACAAGGTTCACAAAAGAGTTTCAAATCTAATAGGACCCTCACTATTGCCCAAGCTCCAACCTCTGTCCCATCATCACATTGCTGCATCCCTTTGCCTGTTTTATAAGTAATGTAATGGAATGTGCCCTGATGAACTCATATAACTTGTGTCTCCTTGATGTACATACTCCCGATTAACCCAACAAGCAGCAAAATCCCACCCTTTCACTATTGAGGTCCCTAGATGCCAGAAAGCTTTCTCCCCTTGGACTGGTAGACTTTGGAATTACTTCTCTGCTTCCAGACTATAGTAAACTGCAGAAGTTTAAATGTAAGTGAACAGACATCATGGTGCTTAACTCCCCACAATCCTCTATTAGACACGATCCCAAATAATAGCACCTAACGTCGAAGTAGCAATCTGCGTTGCTTGGGGTAAAAGTAGTATAAAACAAAGCATTGATTCACATACAAATTGCTATTTATACAAAATACAAACTCTCAATTCATGACAGATAATAGATAAAGCCTGTCAGATATTGTTACTAGCAGGTGCTAAAATTAAGTAAATCTTAGGACAGGTTTTTCCCAACTATTTATATGCAGACACATCTATTCATTTGCATAAAACAATGAGGGAGATATAACTGAGTATATATTCAAGCAAACACAAGCATCAACAAAACAACTTTTTTGTATTTTAAAGTGAATTTAATTATAAAAATTTTGATTGTAAAAAAATGGTGTAACGTTATGTGGCGTTTACTTCAGTAATTCATAAAAATAAAACTGGAAAAAAAATAAATCAAAATTCGGCTCAGCATTTTTTCTTTTTTTCACAAAAGCATTTATTGCCGTTACTCTATCTCGACACCACTTAAAAAGTCTTCCGTCCCCACATGTCCATCTAACCTGGTCGCATTTCTCTTTCTTCCGATCACACACTGGCCACAGCTGGTTAACCTTTCTTTTGCTTTGCATGTCCATCTTCTTTGGCACTGATTTTGTTTCTCCTCTACCACATGGTGTCCTTTTTTTCTTCAGACGCAGGCCCGAGCACACTTGCCAATTTGCATACGCATTCAAATGCGGCTCCTGCTGCTAATACAATCGCTTGCAATCCACCCTTCAGCTGCTGCTGCTATTTTCATATGCATTCTGTTACAATGGAAGTTTCTTTTTTTTTTTTTATTTCGTTTTGTTTTCCAATGTTAACAAAAAAGTTTTCATGGAAATGTTGTGGGGATTCACCCATCCACAGAATAGAAACTCTTTCGAATTGTATAAATAGACTAACAGCACTTGTGCCCATTCAACGTACATATCCCTGACACTGCTGAGGTCCCTACATGACAGAAAGCTTTTTCCCCCTCTCGACTGCTAGACTTTGGAATTCCCTCCCTGTTTCCTTGACTGTACTAAACTAAATGGCAGAAGTTTAAATGTAATGTGAACTGATATCACACTGCTCAACTCCCCACAATCCTCTGTAAGACGATCCCAAATAGTAGGACCTTACGTCCAAGTGGCAATATGTCTTGCTTGAGGACAAGTGAATTTAATTATGAATTATAATTGTAAAGAAATGGGATTTATTTTATTTTTTTTTTTTTTAATGTTTACAAAAGATGTTTTTTTTTTATCCAAGTGTTGCGGGGACTCACCCATGCATTGGCTAGGAATTCTTCCCAACTGCAGAAGTAAGCTGAGAGGTAGCAATTCTCGTGAATGTTTGTGTATTTAGTAATATGCCATCTTGGCGTTAAGTGCTACAACTGTTGTTCTCTGTATTTTCTATCTTGTTCTCAATGTATGTGAAATGGCACTAACCCTATTTGGGGTTAACCGGCTTCCCCCAAAGGAGGAAGTTGCATGGGAGTATGAAATTCACAAGTGGTCCCCAGTCGCATGTATATCCCCGTTAGGGGAGATGACAATGTTAAGTTTTTGTAACTATTGCAGGTAGGTGTCGACGGCCTCCTAAATATAGCGCCTGGAATTCCCAAATTGGTCACCCATTTTAGTAATGACCAGGCTCAACGTTGCTTAACTTCAGTAATATGATGGAACTGGTGTGTCAATGTGATTATGCCGCTATTTTTAATCCAAATACTTTTTTCTAACCCATATCCGTGTCTTTCTTAGTAATCATTCTGGGCCACAACAGTAAGCAAAGTAAATTCTCTGTTTTAAATATGTGTAATTTGAAGTAGAAATTATGCTTGATTTGTGCAATCTGTTCATCAGGAAATTGCTGTAATAATACATCAGTAGCAGCTGTCTTGAAGTATTAGTGTTTCTTGTAATGAATCAAGTCATTTGTTGCCCCCCACCCACCCAGTAACTTTACTTATACAAGTTGCAGATAAGTTCGCGAGCAATAGAAATGTAAACTATCATTTTTATAACACTGGTACATAAGTATAACTATACTGCAGCCTGGCGTTGCCCGGTCGTACAATACGCTTAAACATGATATTTTAATTTATGCAGATTGCATGTGTATTATTATAGAATCAATCCTCAATTGATCATTATATATTACAAGGAATAATTTACCCGGTGAACTAATTCGTAAAAAAAGAAATGAAGTTTAATAATAATAACTATGTTGGTCATCAAATTCCGTCTGTGTTTGTTTACAATATCACGTCAGCTAGTGCTTGGGCTTGATGAATGCTTTGAAAAAGTCAGTTTTGATTAATGTTTAGTTTTAAAATGTGCAAACAAAGAAATGATTTGCGATGATTTTAAATGGCACCGCTTCTTTTATTCTAAATTGAATTCATTAATAAGAAAAAAATTAAAATAATATGGTGAGATACACCCAGGCTTGAACACGGGATCATTTGATTTGTAATGGAATGATCTACCACTAAGCTATATCTCCAGATTATAATAAATCTGTTTTTTTTTTTGTTTTTGTTTTTTAAGAAACGATTTGCAAAGATTTTATTATCTCCTTTGGTCGGTGTGACGTAAAATAGTCCTCTATTTATTTTATCTATAAGAGAGAAAAGCTTTTTATAAGATCGGATTTTTTCGATATTTATTGGATGAATTTCTGCACAAAACATATCTAAGAACACTGCTAGATATATAAATTAACTTTGCGTGAAATTTGGAAAATATAGGCTCAACTGTTTTGGAACCTATAAGGAAGGAACTCACACGCACAAAGTGACTTTTATCTAATAGTAGAGATAGAGATATCTGCATATTTACCTATATCTGCAATGCTGATTCGGTAATTTCTGCTAATAACCACATTCTATTATTATGTGTCATGTCAGAAATATAAAAATACATTTTTATTTTATTTTTTAACCTTTTTTATTTTCATATACTACACACTAAGACTGTCATATTCTAAGAGACTTGTGAAAGTGGTAAATATTTTTCTGTTCTTTTGTTTTTTTTTTTTGTTTTTTTTTCTTCTTTATTTGACATTTTTTTCTCCTCCATCCCGGATTCTGTTTTCTTTTTTTTTTTTTTCTTTTTTTTTTACATTTAAGGCATACAACAATACAAATGTATTTTGAATTGAATGACAACGACTAATGTGCTTCGCTTTATTTATGTACACTGTACATAAATCTAAATACATGTATTAAAATATTATACATTCCAGAATCATGGCGATGTATCTATTCAATGCCACTAGCTGACTGTGTTCAGTTATATCAGCTTAATTAAAATGGGTGGAAGAATCTTACACCAGCCACCTTTATAACAGGACAACATGGGGATAGTAGAGAAAATAATGATAATCCTCTAAGCTATGGCGGGACAAACAGTGATTAATAGTGAATGAGACTAAATACTAACATCGAGGAAATCGATCAAAAGTAAAATTTTCTTTCCTGACAACCGAGACCAATAAACTACTATCTTAACAGATTTATGCATGTAGGTTTTATTACCGATGCTATCTAACACCAACAACTAATATAATAACTAGACACTGCC